>NW_021604606.1:344636-348574 GCF_004785775.1 Grammomys surdaster | reverse complement strand
GAGAGAGAGAGAGTATGGTTTAAACAAAATGTTTTCCTTTATGGTTTAAAGTATTCTTTCTTCAAATGCCTGTGACTATTGAGACATTTATGCTTCTGTGAGGTCAAAGTAAATCAGAAAGAAAATGCTACACCACATGCTACACTAAAAGTCTCTCAACCTCTCCTCACTTTCCCTCTCCCTCCCCCTACTCCTACACTCTGCCCCCTCTCTCTCGTGCCTGTATGTGTGTAAATGTGTACAGTAATGAAAATGAATCAAAACACGTTATATCTACCAAAAATATTACCCTATTAAAAACACTGTTCGTGTCTGTTTTGCTATTCCATTGGTATTAATATAAAAGAGAAGATATATCAAACCTTCAAAATAAAGAACATCTACTAGTATTTAAAATAAGTAATGGCATGAAATCCTGTGTGTCCTCAAGTGAGTTATTTTTTAAATTTTAACTGATTATTTTCTCATAATGTCATTATTATTTACTGCACATTATTTAAGGGCTCTAACAAAATGATACATACGTCCAAAGTATGATTGCAGGTTTTACATTCATATTGATGGGTCACAATTAAAATGGAATTTGGAAACACAATTTCTATTAGGCAAGTTTCTTTAGATCCAGATTTTAAAGGTTTTCAAAGACAGGCAAGTTTCCTTCTACAGATCATTACAAGAATATGGAAAGATGCATTATAATTGATTTCCAATCGATAATTATATATAATAAACATATAATGACAACATTTGACACATAAATTTAGACCCAAATCATATTGATATATGGGATAAGCTTTAAAGGACAAATTACTTTAAAATGAAAATATGGCATAGATGAAATCACTATGTGTTGAATTATCCATGCTCACTGTTTTTGGACACAAAAACAATGCGGGAAAAGCAGTATGTTGAAAACACTTGGCCTCATTTTTTATGACTTGTAAATAGGCTACTGTGTATATTACTTTGAAGTAGAAGTCAATTAACTGCACACAAAGTATTTATGACCCTATATAGAAAATATAGCTAGGAGAGGCTGTTTACTCTTAAGTACTCCTTCCCCACATACTATATCAGGTAAAAAAAAAATTGTGAACCTAAAAATCAAAATTTGTATTCACCATAGAATAATCGCTAAATGATTGGTCAATAAATCATACTAACAAAAGTTTACCTACTTGTTTAAACAAATAAAAATCCACTGAAATACTTAAACTATTGTAAAATTAATGTTTTTGCTGGATTTCATATTTTTCTGAAACAAAAATAAATTTCTTGGGGTGAACACTTTGTCATTGAAAGCAGAATGCAAGTTAATCTGAAATGGTATGGCTTGGTGTTTTATGTCTCAGAAACTAGGGTTTATAGTATCCTGTATAAAAAGTAAGCTTGCATCTCCAGAATAACCTGCTTTATGTATATCCCTCTTTTCTACACTATAAAACCTACTTACTTACTCAGGACCAAGCACAATTATACCTAATTTATCTGTAAACTGAATCTTGCAAATTTGCTAATAGTTTAATGTGATTATCCATCAAAGGACAACATTTACATTTTAATCAGGAATTTCAATGATTGACTAATATATTTTGTTCATGAAATTTCCAGCACTATTTACAGCTTGGGAGATAAATAAAGAAAAGTAGAAATGAGCCAATAAAAAGCAACAATACTTATTTCCTGTCTTATTAGAAATCACCAATAAAATAAAACTTCGTCAATGAAATTGTGTGTTTTGGGTAAATTATAATACAAAATAGATACACATACACAGGCAGAGAAAGAGAGAAAGAACAGCTACCATATAGTGGGTTCTTAAAAATTACTTGAAAATTCAAAAGCTTCTGTAAAAAAAAAGACCTCATGATTTGAATGAAGCAGCAGTTAACAAAAGAAAAAAAATTACCAGTTATGTAATGGAAGAATATCATCAAGAATATACAAGAATAAATAAACAGAAAAACTAAACATCAAGAAAACAAGAAAAAATGAAGAAAGAAAACAGAAAGCCAGCAACTCACTTAAAAACTAAACAATAAAACAAGGAATCCAATTAAAAATGGGACAATGAGTTAAATGAGAAATGGTTTTCAAAAATGAAATACAAATGGTCTAAAAACATTTTAAAAATTCAACATTTCTAGTCAGCTCAAAGATGTCCATTTAAACTACATTAATATTCTATTTTATTCTACTTAGGATGGCTAAGATCTCCAAAACAAATGACAAGGATTGCTCCTGTAGATGTAGAGAAAGAATGGCTGGTAGGAATGAAAAGTACTTCAGTCACTCTTGATATTAGTTTGGAGGTACCTAAGAAATATAAAAATGAGATCGCCTCATGATCCAGATATGCTACTCTTTCCATATTCTCAAAGAGTCATAGTCTACTGTTGAAATAACTACTCATCAATGTTCAGTGCTTCTGTATTTAAAGGAATCAGAAAATGGACTCAGCCTATTGTCCACCAACTGATGAACAAATACTGAAAATCTGGTGTATTTACAGCGAGCACTATTATTAACCAATAAAGGAAAACAAAATTATCAAAATTTGACTTAAAGGGATGGGTCAGGAAACTGTCATTTTAAAGAGGATGAACAGAATCAGATAAAGAACTCTTGCAGGTTTTCTCTATTGTGTGAATGTTAGCTTTGAATCATCATATGTATATGCTTCATTTGAAATACAAATGGAAATTAATTTTATAAGAAGATATGGGGAGGATTTCAAGGGAAGTGAGATACAAGGCAGTGGTGTAATGGCTTAGATGGTATTAATGAAAGTATAAGTGTTAAATTTGGATAATGATAGAAGAGCCTTATATAGTAGGGATTGGGTAGTCAAGCCATATGGAAACATACCTACTACTGTAGTATCTTTTCTAAAACATACACATACACACATGCACACACACACATACACACACACACACACAAAGTTTGAATTACCTACATGATTAAAAATAGATAATGTTTAAAAATGATAGCCTAGAACCAGAAATGGGTTAATTCTTTTGGAGTTGATGGTCAATGAGCTCCCATACACAGCCTTCCTCAAAAAACCACAGTCCAATATTATTAGTTGTTCCCCAGAACTGACTGTAACACAGTATTTCTGATGACACCACATACTTGAGTCACGTACACTTTAGATACCAAGGTGGTATTGACATGGAAGACTCGTCCCTCCCACATAGCTTCCATACTTTTGGAAGGTGCTATACACTCTACTGGAGCTGAAAAGTAATTATTAATCCTACTCAGCTGAAAACCCTGTTAAACATAATAATGTCTGACCTGACAATAAAACATGGCCCTTACTATGATAGTTGCACAATTATTATAAAAGAAATGAATCACTATCAGATTAGATTTAAGTCATATTCCATAACTCCTGCCCCTGGTACTTACATTCATTTTAAGAATCTGTCTCCTTACAAGGTATAGGCTCCAGAGGGAACCTATCAGTATTATTCTGCTAACAGGCATAGTAATCAATAGATTTCTTATGAATTACTATTATACTCATAGATTTACATTTCTCAATCAGAGTCAAACTCCATGCAAATTCATGCCAGATCAAATACCAGCCTGAGAGAGGATGTGGACATAAAGTTTTACACTTATCATAGGAGCTTTGGGCAGCTGAAAGCTTCTGGGAAAGAGAGAGTCGATTTTCTCTATGATTTTGTTTTAAAAGTCAACCATATTCCAGTAGAAGGCCACAGTCCAAGAATATATAGAATGAACAAATTAGACTTAATGGGTCTAAGAAAATGGAGGAGGAAGAGGAAGAGGAGGAGGAAGAGGAGGAGGAGAAGGGGGAAGAAGAAGAAGAAGGAAGAAGAAGGAGAAGGAGAAGGAGGAAAAGGAGAAAAGGAGAAGGAGAAGGAGAAGGAGAAGGAGAAGGAGAAGGAGAAGGAGAAGGAGAA
>NW_021604606.1:299942-344626 GCF_004785775.1 Grammomys surdaster | reverse complement strand
GAGAAGGAGAAGGAGAAGGAGAAGGAGAAGGAGAAGGAGAAGGAGAAAGAGAAGAAACAGTAGTTAATTACAGACAATGTTGTTGTAATCTCTCATTCTATAGTCACTCAACAAAACACTTTAACTTGAATTTCATTTTGGGCAAGAACATTCACATGCTTTCACTTTAGCATGATAACAAACAAACAACAACCAAAAAAATTAACACCACCATCACCACCACTAACAACAAAACAGAATTTCAAGAACTATATGGATACAACTAGAGATTAAAAAACTAAGTGTGGAGAAGAAATGCAGTAGAGTAAATAGAAAAGATATCTGATAAAAAATTAAATGAGAGACTTAAAATTAAGTACAGAAACAGAAAGTCAGTTAGATATTTGTTTTTTATAAGTTTCTAAGATGATTTGATAGGAGAGAATAGTTATGGCTAAAAATAAAATGGGAGTGCTGGGCAGCCTACCAAAGAAAAAGAACTATTTATTGCTCAGAATGAAGAATAGAATGAAACAGAAATAATAAACTGAGAGGCATAGAGAACAGTACAAGAGAATAAGTATATAATGACAAGAAAAGGAAGGTAGAACATATGGAAAAGAAATTATATTGTATTAGGGACAATGTTCCTGTAATAAAATCTTATTATTCATTAAAATTAAAATGTACCCTAACACTGGAAATATGACTCATTAGGTGAAGGTGCATGTCGTAGAGACAGGAAAAATAAAAATATATGACTTATATATGAAAAAAATAATTAATTAAAAATTGAGTTTAAAATAAGGTAAAACAGTGTTCTTAATCTCAAGTTGCACTAGCAATCTTGAGATATATTAACAGTTTTATACAATTTTTAAGACATAATTGAAAGTAGCACATAACAATTCCCTAATATTCTATTCTCCTTGTAAATATTCACAATAATTTTTCATCTCTGCAACAAATGTAAAGAATTCCAAAGCAAAGTGTTTGGAATGGAGCTAAAAAAATAAAGCTAAACAAGAATAAGGTACAAATGAGTGCCATTAGGAATTTTATTAAATCCATGGTGTATATTTGCAAAGTACCATATATAAAAACATATTCAACAATATAAATCAATTATATGTTCTATATGTGATATTGATCTATAAGCATGTGCACATTTATAAGGAGAAACTTAAACAAGTAAGTAGCAGTAGTTTGTGCTTTGTACTAAAAACCATTATGCATTAGTCACTTTTCTGTATAAGTAGGTAGATCAGTACAAGTTTTTATCAAATTATTTGCAAAAGGAACTATAAAAATAAAATGAATTGTCTATAAATATAATTGAATCAGTCATAAGAAATTCTCTTTCATGTCAAAGCTGACTATTCCTTTCTGTCCTCTCTGTTTTCTGTTGTTCTGTGCTAAAGCATGTCTAATGGCCATGTGGCCTCTTATATTTTTTCGCTCACTTGCTGAATGCAGCTACTGTTTCCTGTTTTGGTCACTTAAACTTTTACTTCACTAGTCTACTGGGGTCAGGGAGAA
This sequence comes from Grammomys surdaster, assembly GCF_004785775.1. Lineage (NCBI taxonomy): Eukaryota > Metazoa > Chordata > Mammalia > Rodentia > Muridae > Grammomys > Grammomys surdaster. The sequence goes on along the minus strand of NW_021604606.1, from coordinate 343,108 downwards.
TACACTTATTAAATTTATTATAGATCACTGGATGATCAGAGCAAGAAATGAACATTTTTAAAAATTTAAAAAGTCCTACCACAACAAATTGAGGATAAGTTTGCCAACATAATTTAAAGAGTGCAAAGGTTTCTTATGCCTGTATGGATTTGGGGCTAGTGGTAGCAATTTTCTCAAAATAAGGTAAGAAATAAGCATGGTCTTTTTACTTTTAAACATAGAAGTGCTGGTGTATAATGAAACTATCATGTTTGATAAGTTTTCTCCACAAATATATTTGTTGGTGTAAAGTTCATCAAATTGGTTTACAGCTGTTGAACAAAATAAGTTTTTCTCTTACAATAATTATACTCAGTTTTTCCATAGAGTTTTTGGTATATAATGACAACTTGGGCTTAATATACTCCACATTAAAATCTGATAGTTTCTTCTGAATTATCTTGTTCTGTCATTGTTTCAAGAAAGAATTGTCAATGATTTTTTAAACAGGGAGAATTACAATATCACTATCTACTGATTTGCAAGTGCATTTTCAAGATTTAATTCTAAGAAATCATATGCATATGACCAATTTTAGATTACATATATTAAAACAGTAATTTATTGTGGCATTTGATGTATCTTTTCCAAATTCTGCCTCAAAATTCTGAGTAAAATAGTGTTTATCAATACACAGGGTTATTTTTTCTCCTCCAAAGTTCCCAGAAAACTGATTTACTGTGCTTACATTTTGTATCCAAACAAATTACATTTTGGAAAGAACATTGAGTAAAATGATGAATGTTGTGACTTTTTGTATTCAATAAAAGAGCTATGTTAAGTATTTGTCATCATGTCCATTTTCAAAGGACAAGGATAAAAAAAGCATGAATATTAACATAAAGACATTGTATTTCTCCAGTTTTTACACTCATATTTTTTGAAATCTGGATAAAACAGAAAAATAAGACACACTTTTCTCAAAGTAAATTAATTTAGTTCATTGTTTTCTTGCAAATAATGCTATTGTTAGATCATTATATCCCTGGAAAAATATTTCTTTTATATCCAAAGAATGAAATTCATAAATAAGAAATTACTTCATTGTTACATTGATTCTTTCTGCTTATTTAGAAAATACATTATGCATATATTGTGATACTGCACACTCTCTTTGCATATTTTTGTCCTACAATTCTTCCATATATGATATAAAGAAAAAAATTCTATTTTTATTGCAGTGAATCACTCTTATGGGATAAGAATTGATTTTTCCAAGTTGGCCATGTAGTTAATAATGACATAGTATGCAATGGGACAATGAAAATATTACTAAAATTCAGCAAATTGTACAGTGTTTATATCCTTTACTTGTTATAGAAAATGACACTATATATAGATGCAAAATATAAAGAAGTATAAATAGCCATATACAAGAATAAAATTACAGTTTTCAGAAATTGAAATGAGGTCTGATATTGTACGATATGATGGACATAGCTGAAAGTTTTCTGTGGCTAGTATCAGACAAAGCATTGGACTAGGTAATATATGGATTTTATATGCACTCTGCTTCTAGTAAAATGATAGAGAACAGCAAACACCTTAGGTAATAAGCTGAACTATATGTTAGCTAATCTAACATTTGGTGGAGAAACTTCCATTTTTAGTCTGTACATTTTAGACATCACCAAAATTGCATGGGGATAGCTGTACTGGTTTATTTTTGAATTCTCCATTCTGTTAGACTGTTGTTGGCCAGCATAATGCTATCTTTGTCAGTGTTGTTCTACAGTGTAAGTTGGTTATTGAGATGCTTTCAATACTGTTATTTATGTTTATGATTACTTTGATTATTTGAATGCTTTTAGTGTTTCTGTATAAATTTAGGTATTATTTTTTTCTAATTCAGTGCAAAAATCTTTTATAATTTAGGAGGTGTTGTATTGAATCTGTGACCACTTAAGGAAATATAACTATTATGCATAATGTTAGTTCATATAGCCCATGGGTGTATATGGTCTTATCAACTTTTGTTGAATTCTTCAATTACTTTCTTCAGTATAATTATGTTTATTTTAGACATTCTTCATCTCCTTTGTTATGTTTATTCTTAGGGAACCTATATGCCTTTGGAACCCATATGAATGGGATTTTTCTCTATTTCTAATGATTAGTTTGCATTTAGCAATTAGATGATAATATTTATTACTTTCAAGGTTTACTTGAGAGTGTATTTAGGGTATTTTAAGTATAAGATGATGTATTCTGCAAATAGGAGTATTTTACATTCATTTTATACTTGTAAACCTTATGTTTCTTTATATTGTTATATTGTTCCATTTAGCCATAAGCAAAATACACTGAATAAGAGTGGGAAATGGTAACTAACAGCACATCAATCCCTCTAGGAGACATTTCACACTACAGTGTAAAAAGTCCCAGGAAAAGGTTATCTTTGTTGTAATTATTGACTAGTGAGAACTCAAAATACTCTGCTCCAAAAATTATAGGATATTGCCAATGCCCTTGGTTATTCTGCAGAACTTGACAGTAAGACCCTGTTGCTGAAGGGTCCAAAACCTTCAATCACAATATGAAAAAGTTAACCTGGTATTGATTTAAATCTTCCTCCTGAAAGATATTTTCATAGTGCTGGAAGATAATATACATACCCATCTGTGACTCTTAATCACTGGCCTGGCAATATATGTGTACCAGTGTAAGTAGTATAATGTTTTAGGAGTAAACAAACACTTTATGATTGGAATTAAGGCCAATTCTAACAGATAAAAAATATGTGGTGTGATTACTGGGCCAAGAACTTCCAGACTGAAAAGTCTTGGGCACTTGAAAGAACATACTGCTTTTATTCTGAAAAATGCATGTAAACCAATACCAATATCTAAGAACTTATCCTTGTACCAATATCATAAGTTATTTTGCAATCATCATCAGAGAAGCTTTTGTTTACAGTAGATAATTAACAACACAGAAACAAACAACTGGCCAACATGCAAAGAATAAAAGACTGCAGAATACTTATCCCTAAAAAGATGAATATACTCTGTCCCCTAGTTCCAAGTTTCAGAAAGAGGGACATAATCATTTGAGAAGAAGAACATTAAAAGTGGAAGAACACAAGGTGTTAGATGACTACAAAGAATCAGTGTCTTCTGGATCACAGGATAGTGCAGTTGGGCACAATGTTCCACCTTTAGCAGGATAGCTATTGGTAATTCTTAGCTTTGAGGAAGAAGGATTTGTTTTATCTAAGAGAATAGCTCCTATAAGTCAATCACACTCCAGTGAAAACCTTCGATAGCTAAGAAGTAGGATTCACTTCTAATGCAGACATAAAATGGATAAATGAAATGTGGTCTATATAAATAAGGATGTTATTTCACCATATAGATTATCAAATATGAAGTCTGTAAAAAATGGATGTAAGTGGTAAGTGGAAAATAATCATATTAAGCTTTACAAGCAGGTTCTACATTCTAATAGCCTCTCTTGCCCCCCCGTCTCTCTCTATCTGTCTCTCTCTGTCTCTCTGTCTCTCTCTGTCTCTGTCTCTCTGTCTCTCTCTGTCTCTCTCTCTCTCTCTCTCTCTGTGGGTGTGTGGGTGTGTGTTTTGTGTGTGTGTACACATGCAGATGTATGCGTGTATATTTGATGAAATTAAAAATATGGATCATGCTGGGAAAGAACAAACCTTAGGGGTATTAGATAAAGGAAGAGAATAAACTAAAATTAACATGGAGCTGACAGTAACCTACTGTGGAGCAGGGAAGGGGAACAGCAAGATGGGACAGGGCATCAATTGAAGGGCGTGAGGAATATGAAAAAGACAAATAAAAAAATCTTAATTCAACCCATCTGTAGGTATCCTTATTTAGCAAATCTAATTTTTAAAGCGCAGGAAAGGCTAACATAGTGCACTTAATAATCCTCATGTTTCATGTATGTGTGTGACTACTTAGAGTCTAGTCATTTAACATGTTTGACTCATGTTAAGATGCAGAAAATAACTCTAAACATTGGTGAATAGTTGAAACTTTGCTGTGTAGACATTCCATTAAGTAAAAAGGAGTATTAACAAATATTCTTTTCATAAATGTCCTGGAAATAGTTCTTAAAATCTATTCTAACATTAAATTTTGATGCATTTCTATGCAATAAACAACTAACAATGACCTTGCATTTTCATTGAATTTGAAAATGTTATATATGTCTGTGTATATGTGTGTGTGTGTCTGTGTGTGTGTGTACATTAGGTTTTCATATAGTGCATGTTTTCTTTATTCACAAATTACTTGCATTGTTATAGCTATCCTGTTTCTAATTCTAATTTAAAAATTTAAAAAGTTTGCTATGATTATTGCATATGGCATTAAATTTGAGGGTTCAATCAGCTTAGACATTCATTTAGTTTTCTATTGAATATTTTTTTTAATAAATGAGATTAAATAAAGCAAAAAAAGATATTTTCCCTACAATAACTATGCTATATAATGGTCTATTTAAGAATAAGTGCACTTGAGATAGTGCTAATAAAATCTTATAAGCCTATTAATATGTTAAAAGACATTTATTCATAAAGGATCAGAATAATTTTGAGATAATTTAGCAAACCTGAAAACATTGTAATCCTGTTTTGGTAGTAAAAGTGAAAGTGGGAAATGTTATGTATTTTCTTGAGTTCCTTTTACTCATCTCTTAGAATAAATCCCATACAATGAAAGTCTTAAGTAATCACTGAAGAATCTGAATGACTCCCAGATGGTACAAGCAATTTAATTATTTTTAACCATTTGTTTCAGACATGCTAAGAAGGATGTTTCCAACCTCGTTACAAAAGCGATTTTGAGCCCTCCCAGCTGCTGTTCCATATTTTCAAAGCAAATTTAGATTGGAGAAAATTATACTTTTTATTGTTTTGCAAATGGAGGTCAAATTTCTGAGCATAAATTCTTGTTCATTTTTTCATCTTCATTGTTTGAATTAGATTTCTCAAATATCACATCTTTTGTATGACTGCTGTGGATACACCAGTGCTGTTTTATGTTTTGTGTTGTCTAGCACATAGCAGACACTGAACAAATGTTTGTTAAAGAATAGGAATACCAAGCTAGTATATCCAAAACAAAACTTGGGCTTATTTGTAGTCATCCAGTAAGTGTATACAATTACAATATCAGAGCATCTCCAACTTTTTAGTTTTTCTTTAAATCTTAGCAGAAATGTGAAACATAAAAGATTAACACCAATTACTAATATCAAGGAAACTACATTAACAAAATCATTTGATAATTCACAAGTAAAACTCTATCTTTAGTTTGGAATCCTTTCCCTTAAATTCCTTGAAACTAAGGGAAATTATTGAAACATTTTTTTGAATGTAGTTGCTGTTACAGATATGCATTATAAAGATCTATCAATGAACCTCATATTACCAAATACCTGGAGTTTCAGGCAATAAGGTAAGAGATAAGTAAACCATTTCCATTTACTTAAGGAAACAACATTTTTGCTTAATACTCTTATCTAAAAAAAGAAGTAATCAACTTATTACTTCAATTTAATTTTATGCCCTGAAATAAATTTTGAGGCTTATAGCATTCCAAGGATGATGATAATTTCAGTGATAATCAGAATTTTATATCAAATGAGTTACATTTTCATTTTCAATAAAAATATATACTAAAATTCTACATAAACAATTGCATTAGACTTTATTTTGCTTTGATATGTAACAATCCTAGAAAAATGTGTACTTGTGTTATTTTAATCATCACCATTTCCATGAAATACATTCATTTCTACTTGATAGCACACTGTGACATTCTATTACAATAAGAAAGGTAATATCTTTACTAATATTTGTATATTTTTCATAAAATATGAATGTAGTCATTTTTCATAACATTAATTCATAGCCTGAACATATATACAATTATAAATGTAGCATAGCTATAATCTACTAAAAATAATTGGGAATAGTCTGACATATTTATAATAATAATTTTATTTTATTGAGCTACTGTGAGCCAGCCACTGATAAATCATATGTGTATGAAGTAACAAGTTTCATTTAAAGTACACAAATATTTTATTACAATTATATCCAATTTAATAGTAAAGTATTCAGTTTAGAGATACACAGGAAAGAAAAGGACCTGTTTTAATATAATTACTTAGAACTCTTAGTTAATTCAGTTAATATTCTCATAGCTCAGTTCCTTGCTTAAATTAAATTAACCATTTTATCTACAAATCTTATGTACATATATTAACTTCTACTATGTAGATATTTTATACAGTACTTATATGATATTAAAAGTAGTTTCAAAGTAATTAACATACACAATGTATCTATAACATTTTGATCCCTACAAGACCTTATCACAGGTTTTTTATTAATAAGTCCCTGAATTACAGACATACATGTTATAAATCTAGCCATCATTTTGTTTTCTAGACACAGAACTGTAAAACTATTATTTGAGCTCTCTTTCTTTGTATGATGATACCTATCAAAAAGACTACTTATTGCTATGCCACAATATGGAAGAAATAGTGAAGGCATTTGTGAAGTATGAATGTGGATGTAAGGTGTGTGTGTGTATGTGTGTGTATGCGCGTGCACGCATGTGTGTGTGTTGAAAGATAGAAAGACAGAGAAAGAGAGCATAAGGGAGACCAATAGAGAGTGAGAGAGCAACAAAGAGTGAGAGTGAGAGTGATAGAGCAATAAAGAGTGAGAGAGAGCGAGAGCGAGAGCGAGAGGAAGAGCGAGAGCGAGAGGGAGAGGGAGAACAAGAGCGAGAGCGAGAGCAAGAGCAAGAGCAAGAGCAAAAGAAGCAGTGACCCAGACAGGTATTATATGCTTTGAAATGTATGTTAGAATTTCACATTAAAATACATGAAAACCATCTGAAATGTCTTTGAGTTGACATATATGATGTATATTTTCTAATAATTGCCCTGTTTAATGTGATAACAGTTAAAGAAAGCGGGGTGAAGATTTATAGATGAAAATTCAGTAAAGTTACAAAGGCAGAACTTGGAAAAATGGTATTCCTGAGATTTAAAATGTAGTGATACCGGCTTATATCTAGTTATAAAATCATAAAAATATTAATACAAATATAGTGCATATCAAAATCAGAAAATACCCTAGGACGTATCACAGAGGCATTTCACCCTTAAAGGAAAGTTGAAGGTACCTATGATCAATGAAGATTCAAAGGCAGCAGGTGGGCAATAGAGTAGGTTAGCTCCCATCAATGCCCTTCTCAGGCAAGTTTCATGGCACCAGTACCCAGTATTTTAGTTGACTTATGTTTGATGCATAGATTAGCTAGTTATATGTAAAATATAGTCTTTCAATTTTTTCTGTTTATCTTTTTCCCCTCTTTCACTGATACCTAAATGTTCCTCCTCTGATTACTTTGTTGTTTAAAGCAAAATTTACATGTCCTTTCAATGAGATTCTTATGTTGGTAAATTCACCTCTGATCTATTTTAGTGGAATTCCTTTGTGTGTTTGTGTATGAGCACATGTTTGTGCAGGCTCATATGTGTGTGCAAGTGTGTCCATGTGTGTGCTCTCTTAGAGGCTGCCAGCTAACATCTGTTGTTATTCATCAAATACTAGACTTTTAAAATATTCTTTCTCATTGGCATGAGAGATTCAGTTACATTTATTAGAATCATAAATTCATGGCACAATAGCAGGATTTGTTTCTTGGTTCAGGGGATCAAATTCAGATCCTCATGCTTGTGCAACAAAAACATTAGACTGCACTATCTACCCAGCCTTTTAAAGATATACTTCAAAGAGTTTCTATAATACAAAATTTAGTGTTCATAGATAACTTATGCTATTTCATTACCTTCTGATTTATGCCAAGGCTCTAAATTGAGCTGCTGTTTTTTTATTATTTCCTTAATCTGTACATTTCCTCAAAATACATTATTTATTATTTTAGATGTATGATATTTGTTCAACTTTTGAGTTGGAATACTAGAACCCTTAATAATTTTAGGAAATTCTAAACAAATTGCATCCCAGAAATTTCTTTTATCCCAATATAAATAGTATTTCTTTGTTCTCCTTTATATACCAAACACAGTTCTTGAGATTATAACTTAGGCAGGGGTTTTATTTCCACCTCCATTATAAATCTTGTACATAGCCATGTAGAATTCTTGATTTGAACTGTCCCAAAATATTTTTTAAGTATTAGGTTCAGTATCACAGGTGATGATGTATGTATTTACGCTTCTCTTTGAAAAGTGGGCTTTATCTGAGGTTATATCCAGATTTTAGATGCTTTATGTAAATCAGTCATTTTGCTGTATTCTTAGAAATCCATTCTACCTTAACATATATTTCTTTCTTAATCATCCATTGAAGTATCAAGCTCCATAGAGGAATACAAAAAGATATTATAGAAATGGCTACAACCATTGCAATTACCAAAAATGTAGTAAAAATAGATTAATAGAATCTTAACCTATGTAATTTCTTTCTTAACCTTTGTGATATTTTAATTGCAGTATTGAAGCTGAGAGGGTGAAAATTCCATAACCAACCATCTCCTTGGTCAATAATTGCCTTGGAAAATATTAATAGTCTTTTATGTTCACAACTGCATTTACTAAAGAACATTATGTCTCCAAATAAGAACACTATATTTTCCAAGGATATTACATTGGGAGCTGACAATATTTGTTTATGTTTCAAAGTGAAGACAAATATCTGTGTGGTATTTATGCAAAGAAAGTGCTTCCGCCTTTTAATCACAATAGTATATTTTCATTATGTAGTAGAAGATGAAATATAAAAACTTGTCCTTTGTGTTTCAGCATGAAATCTAGGGTCAAGAATAATTTCTCATAATGTTTTGGAAAAAGACTCTGGCATGGATTGTATATTTCTTTTTAACTTTAAGAGATTCATATAACAGATAAATAAAGGTAACTTGATGTGTCCCCCACACTCCTTTTTGCCAATAAAAAATATATGAATCTTATCTACATTCTCAAATGGCATTTTTATTTACTACTATACCTGTCTAAATGTGAGGTTCTATAGAATCTATTTCTCTCATAAAAGTTAAGATACTCTAACATAATAGATTCTGAGACATTCTAGAACAAGGACAAATTGCTTAATTCTGTGTCCCCTCCAAATATTTGAATATTTATATATATACATATATGTACATATATATACATATATATATATGTATATTTATATATTCCATCTGCAAATCATTGGACTCATTTGATGTCCTCTGGTTTTTTAGGTATTATTTATATAATTTCAATGCCAATAGAACAATACTGAGGATATCAAAATAATCAAACTGGATGTTTAAAAAAACAGTAGAAAATACTACTTATTTTTTAAATTCATAATTTAGCAGAAAAAGGTCCACAGTATAAAAGTCTTTTCATTTCACTAAGTTACTAAGTAAAATTTTTCTGTGACATTTAATGTGAATGCTGTAAAACAATATTGTCTGCAAACATTTTAAGAACATACTTGAAGGCATGCTATGTTAGAGATATTTCCTAGGCATGAAAGATAAGAAACTCAATTTGGATGTCAATTGTTATTCATCTTATTTATGGTTGGACCTGGCTTTGTGGGGATATAGTCTTTTTGGTAGCCATTTAGCTGTGCCTTCTGCGGTATCAAACAGGCATATCAATCCTCAGCCCCATAAGAGAACTGGGTCCGAGCCATTCCCTTTAAGAGGGTCCTTCCACATAGCTGTGGCATATGGCACTTATGCCTCACTGGACAACAACAGGGGGACCGGAGCCATTACAAAGTCTCCTTCAATTACTGGAGGTCAGGCCTCTATCCCCACCTTTGCAAGATTAGGGTCACCACAGCCCTTCTATACTTAGAGAAGGGAGGAGATGTCAGGGGCAGCCCTGCTTAACACTGAAGGCCTAAAATCAGCCATAGGCCTAAAATCAGCAATAGGCCTGTCATACATGTATACTAACACCAAGTCTTGGGTCTCTGTGGAAAAACATTGAAACAGATGGCTATAAGCTAATGTAAACAGGCAGCTTTTGTGGAAATTTACAAGCTTGAGTAGTCATAGACCTTGTAAATAGGTAGCCTTGGCAGATAATACCAACTTAGATAAGGACAAGTGAATCATACGCAGAGTCATAGCCACCTGTCCCCTCAACTTTCACCCAGCTAATACCATGCTCTGAAAGATATCTGTACTCCCCCGAACAACCACACTCCAGTATCATCCCCTTCCCCATATCCTGCCTTTTTGTGTTTATAACCCCTGTGTGAATAAGTAAAAATTATGATTAGACTTAAAAAAATATATTAAAAAAAGAAACTCAATTTGATGTTTGAGGATTTCAATTATTTAATGATGATATAATCATTAAGTACTCAGGACTACTGAAATTGTTTTGGAAAAGACTATTATTTATTTTAAAATCATGTTTCTTCAAGTAGATAGTCACATGTTTCCTTTGTAGTATAGGCCATGTATGCATTCTATTTGAGTATTTATTCAAACAGAGGACTACCCTTTTTTGTATTTGAAACATAACTGGTGATAATTCATATTGAGAACATGGATACAATATATATGACACAATGTAAAGTTTTCATACTTTTATTGTGTCATGTTGGTTTTAGCTAAATTGTTTCTACATTCACAGAATACTCTATATTCTTTCTAGCATTTATCAGAATTTTATTATAAAATATTTTAATGTTATTATTTAAATGGGGATGATAAGTTAACAACATTCAATTTCATATTATATTCTATTCTGAGTAAATTTTCTTCTGTACAAAATAATTTTAATCCATTATTCAAGAATAAATACTTAAATACCTTTATTTTCTATGCACATTACTAGTTGCACAACTGAATGTCTTCACTGTAGTATATTGAAGATTATCTAACATCTATTGTATTCAATTTCTAATGTTGATGGAAAGTCTTCTGTGAGTATTGTTAGTCTTCAACTGCTTTTGTACAATCTTGGTCTTTTAATATATAGAGATTCTTTCAAAAATATATAAGTATAGACCCACTGTTGTTTTTCTCTTGTAGGTAGAGTTTGATTTAATGTAGGAAGTTATATAAACTCTAACTTGATAATATAAAAAATCACCTAATTATATAAAGTAATTGTCTTTTCCTCGTGTTCTTCAGTTTTACATTCTGGAACCCTTTTATGAGTAATACAGAACACTTTTTATTCTAGTTTCCATGTCTTTTATAATTTTCAACAGACAAAGTTTTCTTAGTACATTCTAATTTATATATATACATATTTTTACTAAAATAAATATATGGCTGACTGATATGGAAATTTGAAGCCTTTAAGTCTTACTTTTTATTAAAAAGCTCAATAATAATTCTATTAGAAAATTCGTGCAGACTCCTACTCTTTATTGATTGAATCACAATATGTGTCTTCATTTTCTGCAAATACTGTTTGACACGGTAGAAAACTACTTGCCTATGAATTTCATTTAACTTGTAACATGGACTGATCACAATAGATTGGATAAGGTTATTATTCCCACCTTAAACAAATTACCCACAATGAGCTTAACTATCTTAGTGGCTTAGAAGTTTATATATAATAAAAACATTTAATTATGAATGGAAAAATGAATTTCATAAACTATGAACTGTTTTTAAATGTTCTATTAATTAGAAACATAATTCAGAATTATTCTACTAGGATATAATGAGGTAGTTCAAAAGGGAAAATATTTGCCTTGCAAGGATCATGACTAGGATTTGTTTTCAAGCTCCAGGTCCACATATATTTATGTTATTTGCAATCACATGTGCTCCAGACTAATTAGAATCCCAGTCTTCTCCACCCCCACCAATTATTTATGGGATGGAACCTGAAGAATAATACCTGAAGTCTTCTCACTTAAAATTTGACCTGCACTACACACATATACATTTAACCACATCTCAATTTACATCTATTCCACACATGAACTCTTCCCCATATATACAAATTATTTTACTAGAATTTTATGTTGCCTATTGTAAGTCTCAGTGATTTGTGATATATTATGTTAAACTTGCAAAATCATAGACTTTAATGTTTAATCAGGAAAAACTAAGACTTAAAATAGTTGCAGCATTTTTTTTAAAAAAAAATGGTTTTTGAGAGATTAGCTGACCTTGAATTCCTGTTTCTGTTATGTATAGCCCATAACTTCTATAATTACAAGCATGTGCCACTATGCCTGGTTACTATTTCTTAATATTATTTCAAACTGTAATAGTTAGCTGCAATTAAACTTTAGATTATCGCATTCATAAATAACTGTATACTTAGAGATTTTCTTAAAAGTATAAAAAGATGTAACAACAATATGCCATGTATTTTCACATACATGTTCATAAAATGGTTATTTCAATTACCTTATACATCTTACATATACACTGTATCAAGTGGAATGAATAATATCACAGAAGAAATATCATTTTTGAATCGAAACTCATGCAGTTGATATTTACACAATGCAAAATAGTTGAATAACTTTTTCATAGACTCTAACCTAACATTTTTTCTCAGACATTTATATCCTGTGTTTGTGATGAGTAGTTTCTGGAAATTACAGATGGTGGTCTTTCTTCTTCACCTTCTAAGAACTTGAAGTAGGAGCAAAAATGTATTCATCAAAATGTCTCTGTAGTTTCTAATTTGTTTACAAACAATCATGAGTGATAATACAACTTTCAATTGTGTTTTCAAAGACAGTATCAGAAACATTCCATCCTCTTGGTTTCTTCCATCAAATATCAACATATCATGAGCCATCCAGTTTGTCTAATGCGTAGTGTGACGCACTATGTGCCTAATCCAAAAGTAAAGTCTGTAGTAATATACTTTAAATCAATAAGATAAGATCGTATATAGGTTGTGATAATATATTCCATAAAATAGTTATTTACCATGTATGCAGTAAGAAAGCAAAATCAGCATGGGATGATCTCAGGAAAGCAATATATATTTCTGGGTTAGACACTGAAGCTAAATAAATGTATGAGAAGTTGAGAAATTCATATTGCCAATGTTATGAAAATGATGCAGCAAAAGAAATTAAGATGTGTATTTTTTCATTATGAATAAGGGAAATTTTTCCTGTCACTTGTTCTTTTGTTCTTAGTCTTGAAAATTAAACTTTTGAGTTACAGAAGCCCAATGTGAAGGGCACAACTCACTTTTAGGATGTACACTATTTGTTATTGAGCCCAGATTTTGATGTTGTTAGTAGGCTTCTGTTAATATAGTAGTAGTTGCAAACACATACGTGGGTTTGCCAGTAACAACTCACAATTTGTGCAAAGTTGAGTCTTCGAAACTGAGCAAAATTGCTCTCAATTTCCCGCCAGCGCTTGCTGAGCTGGATCTGAGTTGGCTCCACTGCCATTGCGGCCCCATTCTCAGACAAGCCCTCAGCTTGCCTGCGTACTGCATTCAGCTTCTCTTTCTTCTTCTGCAATTCACGATCAATTTCCTATTGAGCAAAATCAATACAGGGCCCAGGGCAGTTAGCTAACCATGTCAACCGACCTACAAGCAGCAAATACTTCTCTCAGAATTTTCATAGGCTGTTGTTCCTTTATCTTTATTTTTCATAATTTATAAATAATGGAAGGTGTCACTGTCATCCTCACCCAATAAGCCAAATATAATTTTAGGTTTCATTTGAATGCTCAGTTTAAGGTATTCTAATTAATTTATTAAATGTTAGTTAACATTTTGGCTCATGAATTGTATTAGTGCTTTGAGAAGTGACCAAAATTGGAGTGATTTTTTTCATTTATTTATTAGGAATGCTCCACATAAATATAATTTAGTGGGTAAGTGACTACAACTTTATTTTCTTTTTAAAGGATTGAGGAACTCAACAGAGAATGAAGCAAAATAAAAAGTGAAAATAATAAGAGAAAAAAACATCTTTGGACAATTTGCAAATAAATTTATAGAGATTTGACAGTGATATGAGAAGATGCTCTGATGAAATGAATGTGCTAACATGAGAAAGAAGTCGTCCATTTACCGATAAGTCATTAGTTCATCTGGAACAAAGATACACAAAGTCAATTACAGTTTTACCAGAAAACACATGACAGTTACTTATTCATTTCACATTGTCTAAAAGTAAAACATTTTATTCATTCGACATTACGTCAATTAAAAACACGTACTACAATACAATCACTGAAACAAAAGTCAATACAAAGAAATACATCAAAACACAGAGCAAGATAATAGAAGAAACCAGAACATTAATATTTTATACATGATATTAGCCAATGTTAAAGTAGTTAAAATCTAGCATCAAAATCTAGTATTGCCACTCTAAAACAACTTTACCTTTAGTTTTCTTTCATCTCTGGGTTCAGGTAGACTGGCTAATTTTTTTTCAATTTCATCCAAGCATTTCAGGAGATCATCAGCCTGCCTCTTGTACTGATACCACTGGTGAGAAATTTCTAGCGCCTTTTTTCTTCTTTGAGATCTCAAATCCTGTTCATGGTGTAGATATTATTAAAATATCAATATATATATAATATACATATATATTGGCTATAGTCATTTATAAAAACCAAATTCATACCCCTGTGTTTCAAATTATGTAAAAATTATATTCAAAGACAAAGCATGCATAAATTATTATATAATATATTATATATTAATGAAGATCTATGAACAGAAGCTAAGAAACATGAATAACACAAAATAATTGGTTCTTTAAATATTTACACTTGCTTACATTTTTTCATTTAATTAATTCTTAACTATTTAAAAATTATTTCATAGTACATTTGAAACATTTTTATATATGACTGTAATGAATTTAACTAGTTAGCTACAAAAGCACTGAGTTGCACTTGACTTAAAATACTGAAAAATTCTAATATGTAGAATGTTCAGGTTGGGGCTTATCAACAAAAATTAATGTTATAACAGACAAATTATATACAGTCATGACTTTAGAAAAGTCTATAAAATTAGACCATTCATATTATTGATTATCAGTTTAATTATTTTGAAAGCTCAAGAAATGCTTCAGCAGTTAAGAACATTGTCTAATATAGCCCAAGTTTAAGTAACCAAGTTTAAGTATCAGAACCTACATGGCTACAGACAAACATCTGTAACTACAGTCTCAGGGCATTTGACACCATCTTCTGGCCTCTGAAGGCACACGACACACATGGTGCACAAAAAATTATGGATGAATCTACCCATATAAATAAAATTAAAATAATCAAAGATAATTTCACTAGTTATTCTAAAGTTTTTCTATTTCTATGTACAACTATAAATATTATTTCTGTAGCTATTTTGATTGTATATTATAATGAGAAATTAAATATTTGAAATTTCTTTTTTCTTTAAATACATGCTTATCCCACATTTTATTATTATAATAAATCACATTGAAAGTATACAAAGAATCAATATTTTAAGCAGAATGGTTTTCAATCAACCTGTTGATATAAAACTAGGAAACCATTTAAATAAATAATTAAGGAGGAAAGAAGTTATTATCTAGCTCATCAAAATGCACTCAATATTTTCTATAATAAGTAGAATTACAAAACGCACCCATGTATACGCATTGGAAATACAACAGCTCTATCTACATATTTCATTTCTTCAATGAGGCAGCAATTGTGTTTTATGTCCAGTTAATATGATTTTAATAACACCAATGAATAGCTGAATGTTTCATTGCTTTGAAAAATCTCTTTTGAAATATTTTATAATAATAGAATTGCAAGTACTTGGCAGGTTAACTTAATGATTGTATTTGGTATAAATTGATTTAGCAATAACTTATTACTATTAATCATGTGTGGCATGAGGTCATAAAATGTATTGCAGCTTGTACTTTATATGTCATGTCTAAGCCCCAATGTAGTGGTAATAAGTGCCTTGGAACAGTCAACTGTAATTCTGCTACCCCCAAGAAATATACTAAGATCTGGTACCATGACTTATTGTACTATGACTAATTCATGATATAATGAACATATTTGCATAAAGGACTTAGTGATTATATAACTAGAAGTGATTTTGTTTCCTTAGAAAGAGGTGACATGCAATACAGGATACTGCTTACAGAAAATATGCATACTAGTTAGATGTATGCAAGATGACCTCTAGATACTGCTAATCAATGGTACACATATCCTCTTGTAACTAGTCTATTAACTTACAAAAGCTTTGTCAAGAAGAGTGTGAATTACAAAGGATTCTGATCTTCTAGTCATATTATGATTTGCTTTTGCTTTCCCCTCTAGGAAGATGTCTTTTCTATTTACTAATATACTTATCAGCAGTTACTTTCAGAACACCTGCTAGCCAAATAGACTTTGCTGTTGACTCCTTGCAGGCACAATATTGTGTAATTACATTCTCAGCAGTGCTTATTTGGTTAACAATATTGAAAAGATTTTAACCACTTATTTGCACTTAGAAAGCAGATTCCATCTACCTACTAGGAGAATCTAACTATATAGGTCTAAATAATGATTTACAATGTAAAACATTACAATTAACATTATTAGATAATCAGCCATGAAGGAAAAAAGAAGATTGCAAAGCATATACGAAAACGTTTCATAAAATGTTCATGACGTCTAGTTTCATAGACAGTATTAAGGAAATAAAAGAGTTTATTCTCTTTTTCCTACATACTTGGATGAGTCAGAAGGATACTTGACCACATATATTATTTTTGGTAGTATTTCTTCAAGTTTGATACAAGCATTTTGGAGGGTTTCTATATAAATGTAATTAGGTTTTGGTAGCTATCTAGTTTTACAGACTACCTATTATAAGCACAATAAAGTTTATTTTTTAAAATGACAAAAATCCACATCTTATAAAAGAAATAATTAACCAAAATACTAAATGTTATATAAAGGAACAACAGTGGAGGAACATCAATTGATCATTTTGGCAAACACGACAACTATAAAACAAGCTTACAGAAATAAAGCATATTAGAGACTAACAAATACTGTGAATGATAATTTTTGATAGCTTTCAATATTCTAAGAAAAAAGAACTAAAACTACAGTTTATGTTACATAGCTTTCAAAACTGGTAACACAAAAGAAAATCATAAAGCACACATATTGAAAGAAAAAATTAGCTTTCTGGTAACTAAAATTCTTAAACAGATTTTATTAATGTACATGGTATTTTACCCTATATAGACAAAACCACAGGCAAAGCATATTATAATTTGAGCTCTAATACCTTGAGAGCATTGTGTTTTTTCTGTAACAGCTGCTGTTTTATTTTTATTTCCTCTCGCTTTCTCTCATCTGTGATTCTTTGTTGTAAGTTTTCTCCTCTTTGCAACAATTCATTTACAGTGCCCTCATTGTCTTCACTCTGATTGAAAACAACAAGTACAGTCTTCATCTTGGTTTTTAAAAAGCTGTACACTGATGTTAGGGGTAATAAAACATTACATAAATATACTTAAAAAAATCTAATCTTAAAATTATAGGGAATTCAATCATAAAATACCATGCTCACAATATTTCTTTTGTATTTCTATATATCTCTTCTGAAGAATACATTTTGAGTGGCATATGTATGAAGATGGGGAGAAGAGTTGTTTCAATGGTAGAAGTTGTGATTTGCTGTAAAAATGTTACTTTGGGTTTTATTTATATTACTGCTAAACAAACTAAAAATGTATGGAGAAATAAACTAATCTTATCACTTCCAATTTTACTGATCTATGTATAAATACTCTATTAAGTAAATTTTAGAATATACAGTAGATTTAGATAGTAAATTATATTTTATATTTAAATCTAAATGTTCAAGTTTAGAATGTAGAGCATTAATGAAAATGATGGTGACATTTTTCAGATATTAAAAATAATGTCTAAAATGACACATAATTATGCAGACTTTAAGCAAATAAAACAGTACTTTGAGTATGTATTAAAATAATTTCAAAAATTTTTAATACTCATTTTATTATATTCTCCAAGGATAATTGTTTTATTCTTTAGGAAGAATAGTTTAACTCTATTTACTTAAAGATGCGATTTGAAAAACATGCTATTATAATATCATTGCATATGGATATATTTGTGCATCTCTTGTTTCCTGACATTCAACTCCAAATATTAAAAAAAAAAATCTACTACAAAGTTGTACTATGCAATAGTACCCAGGTATTCCATTGAGCTAATAATAAATGACATACAAATTTCAAAATACACATTTCACATATTATTATATGTGTTAATAAATTTAATATATGTACATCTATAACACATGCTTACATTTCAAAATAAAACTGAGGAATCATACACTCTAAGAAATATTTTTTATCAGCTATCTATTAAAAGACTAGAGAAAGTCACATATACACACACACAAACACACACAAACACACACGTTTGTTGTCTATGAAATAATATTTTAAAACTTTTGAAACTTTAAAAAAATTTCTGTGGTTTGGAAAAAAACAACAATAAAGACAAAAGTTTAATTTATTTCCTCATGTGAGGGCTCTATGGCATGGTTGATAGTGAGACTGAGATATAAGCAAGACTTTTGATTTATCCACCCTGGACTTTCTTCTTTGACATGAAGTAGCAGTAGTTGGAACTCAGCATTTCTGATAGTTTCTTCCTGTCCTTTTTTTCCATGACCTGAGCTTTGAAGACCACTAAACTTCTTATATAAAGGAGTACCCATTAAGACAGCTCCAGGAAATAAGAATTAATATTTCTCATCCAAAAATACTTTGCCTTCTATTGCTCTTTTCAAGCACTGTCTAAGAAGTCTTTAGCTTTGATGCATATTGAACATCTCTACTTATTGATATATATAAAGGATAAGAATGCTATAGTGGTGATTATAGCAGAAAAGGAGAAAGAACATGTGAAAAAGTAAAGTGAACATAGCATAAAAATAATAGTGATGTGATGTAAATACAATCAAGCCAGAAAGAAATTAGCAGAGATTTAAAAATATTCTAGGTTTATGTATAGGGTACATGGACTTATTTCTTTACTCCCACTGAATAAACAACATGGAATTATTTTACATATACACATATATATTTACTCAATATATATTTTACATACAATATTAATATTATATACATCCATATATATTTAATATCTATATATGTATATCAGTATTTTTCTCAAATATTCGGTAAAACTATTTGTTAGAAACTTTGGGAGACAATATTCACATTTCATGCAATTGTCTTTACTTTTACCAAAAATATCAGAAAAATAATCCTCCGATATATAAGAAACTGGAATTTTTATCACATTTTACTTTATTCCTTGATGGCTATTTCCATTTACATTTTGCCTTCTGAAGATTAAATCAGAACAAGCCAAAACAGAATTAATCTATTTATTAGAAGTTGAGAGTGTTTCTATATGTTCATAAGGTGGTAATTTGACAATAATAATACAATGTCAAAAGGAATACTTTTCATTTAATAAAATCATTAAAAAATAACACTTTGAATGGTAGTATTCTGAGAATTCAGTTGGAGACATAAGCTATATTATTTCTTTCCAAATATTTATTCATTTTCATTCCCAGTTCATTCACACTTTCATCATAACCAATTTACCATATCTTTATTGAAGTCTTCCTCTTTCAGAGTCACCCCCTGCTGAATTTCAGCCTCCAGTGGTTCAAGCAATTTTTGTATATCTGAGTTAAACTGCTCCAATTCCTTCAAAGGAATGGAGGCCTAAAAAAAAAAGAGTGCTAATTTAAATCAAAATTACTTTTTATTAGAAACATAAACCAAATGAAATGCATTTATTCAGAACCCTGTTGCTAAAATAATGACATGCATTATGTTTCCATATTAAAGCTTATGAAGGTTTTGAAATACAACTGGGAAAGTAGGTGAGGACACATATATGGAGAAACACTTGTGACCATAGAACATACATGCAAGATAATGCAATTCATCATTCCAGAATATCAAAATAGTCCTATTTTAGACATTCTGCTAGTACAACATTTAAGTTAACATGTCTTTCCAAAATTATCTCATTCATCATTAACTGTATCTTTGGGCAAACATTAGAATTTTCACCTTATTTTTAGAACAACCATGTGGCAATCTCTTCAAATATTTCAAATGCCATTTTTATCATGGTACAAATTCCTGGCATGTTCTCCTAAGTCAACACTATTAGCTTTCTCCAAGAATGTTTTGTTAAGTGACATAAATACATACCTATGAATGAAACCCAAATATTTCATATACTTCACAATATAATTCTGAAATTGATATTGATCATGGTTTCAAAATTCTTAATAATCCTTTGAATTCCTAAATGAAAGATTTTAAAATGCATGGAAATATGTTGAAAATAAAATATTCAAAGAACCATGCCATCATGAAAATTCTGTTAGTAAAATCTACTTATTTTATTCTCTTAAACGTTTATATTGAATATGTTAATATAACAGTAAAAATCGTTTTACCTGATCATTTCATAAGGTTATAACTGTAACATATAGTGTAAATTATGGCACATCTTCAATGTCTTTCTCCCTTTCCAGTAAATGGTTTATAGAATACTCTTTAAAAGGACATATAGTCATACTACTTCAAATTTGAATTATGAAATACAATATTTGAATTATTGTATTTGAAATACAATTATTTTTGAAAGGTTAAAAACTGGAATAACCTAACCTTAAAGGAGATTGCAGTCTTTCAATTATTATCATACTGCCATAGTGCACATGCATATACAGTCCAAATGTATACACAATACTTATCTGGTGATACTTTAAATTACTGAATTGTTGTTCATCTTTGCTGATATTCTGTGAGAGCAAACTGCTGTTCAACATGACTTTTACAGATAGAAAATAAATATTTAAAGTAAACTTCATTCACTAATTAGATACCAAATTTCTATATATAGTTATATAGTTAGTTTTACCTGTTTTGTTCCACCTGCTTTTTTTTTTTGCTAGCTCATCCTCTATCTACATACTTAAATACTTAAACAGAACAACTTTAAGGTCTCAGATGGTGGGCTTTTGTGACTCTGTCCCACTGTATTTTCTGTAATTAATTAATTAATTGTTCTTCAAAACAACATGACTTTCAAATTGTTGTATTTATCTATAATGTCACTTTAAAATCTAGTCTAAATTTTCCAACAGCTAACTACATGCCAAGGCTGATTGATATCCATGGGATGCCTCCTCTTTTCTGAGAAGAGAAGGCAGGGTCGATGGGGGAGTAAGGGAGATGGAGGGATGGATTGAGAGGAGAGGAGGAAGAGGAGGCTGGAATCAGTATGCAAGGTAAAGAAATAATAATAAAAATTCAATCTTTAAATATAATATTTTTAATTTCAACTGGAATTGTGCTTTTTCTCAAAGTATATGTAATACCATTTTATCTAATTTAGTTAACACCATAACTATATTATTAGCCAAACATTCTCAAAACAAAAATCCTGTTATTATTGGATACATCCTAAGCTATTGGCTATCCTTGGATCTAATTAATGTCAAATATAAATTAATTGCCTATGCTCCAGTAGTTTTTAAACCAGTAATATGAAAAAAAATCTCCAAAGAGGTATTCAACTCCCTTCCTTACTAATAAGCCCCATCTAGTGCACAATGACAAGGTCAGTATGTCGATTATATTTTTTGCTATACAAGGACCTTACCCATCTACGATAAAACAAAGCAAAATAAAAAACACCCAAAACAAACAAATAAACAAACAGACAAACAAATTACAAATAAGAACAATAAGGTATGGGCTCAAGCATGATCATCAAATCCTCTTCTAATATATTACTGAGAATCTTTTTAGGCTTAATTAATATAGGATTGCTTTGTAGGTCATTTGGTTGATTTTTACCACCTACTCTCAATATTTGGATAATGTCTCTGATCATCTAATAAAGAACAGAAGCTCTTGACTTAAAGTTCCTACATTGAAATTGGGCTTCACATGCTAGCTGAGAAACCTTAGGCAATGGTTGCTTTTATTTTTTTTCTAGAACATGGATTATATTATTCATAACAATGAGAAAATCTACTTCATAAGAAAGTTATGAAAATCAATTGTGTTAGCGTTTATTTGAAATATAAACTCCTATTCACCTGTGTGACACGAATTAATACTCAATACATTTACCTCAAATGCTCACCTCCAAAGCAGACATTACCCAATTTTCCTCTTTTCAAAAAGTTCCAGCTCAGGGGAAGGTTCCAAGGCCTGACACTATTATTGATGCTATGGTGTGCTTACAAACAGGGGGCTATCATGACTGTCCTCCGAAAGGCCTAACAAGCAGCTGAAAGAGTCAGATGTAGATATTTGCACCCAACCAATGGACAGAAGCTTGCGACCCCTGTGGTTGTATTAGGGAAATGCTAGAAGAAAGTGAAGAGGAGGGTCACCCTGTAGGAAGACCAGCAGTCTCAATTAACCTGGATCATCAAGATCTCTTAGACACTGAGCCACGAACCAGCAGCATACACCAGCTGATATGATGTCACCAAGACATATACAGCAGAGGACTGCTGGGTATGGACTCAGTCAAAGAGGAAGCACCTAACCCTCAGGGGAGTTCTGATGGGATGGTGGGGCACATCTGCTTGGAGATAGTGAGGAGGTATGGGACATGGAACATTCAGAGGGTGGACCAGGAAGGGGATAAAGTCTGGACTGTAAAAATGATTACAGAATAAATGAAAAATAAAGTTTCTAAAGAATAAATGCTTTTTGGTTTTATTTTTATTTTGGTATTGTTTTATAGAAAAATAAAATAATTTAATACTAGTGTTAGCATGGAGAAATGTAGGTGCCAGTTTGTCAAACTTTATCAAACTTACTAAGAAAAGTTGACATATTAGCTTCTAGTACTATTGAAAATAATTCCAAGGAAAATGTCAATACTCATGTTTTGTACTCTGAAGTATTTTTATTAACAGTTATTTGGAGAAGTAACTTCAGAACCAGTGATAAAAACATCCACCATCTATGAAATGGTTTTGTTTCATTATATCTAGAATCATTCCTTCTGTGGAGTAGGTATTCAGAAATATTATTTTTTTTTTCTAGAAAAGGAAGTAAACTTTTTATAGTACTGTAATGCCATAGAAGAATATATGTTTCAAGAAGTCTAGTAAATTATATATAAATATTTAAAAGATCTGACTGGTTCTCTGCTATTCATATGAAAAATATGTCAAAAGAGTAAATGATACAAAAAGCATGATATCACATTATACAAAAAGTAAAATCCAACCGTAAACAAAAAAAAATTCCACCACCAACAAGCTACTAACATAAAAATATTTTAAACAGTACTATTTTAAAAATGAATATAAGTTCACAGAAAAATAGAAACTTAAACAACTTTTAGTAAAATGCACAGGGATGAGACTTGATGTAACACTACTCTGCATTTGGTAAATGACCATTATAAGAGTTAGAGATTAAACCCTACCAATGCTTTTCTAAAATCAATAATATAAATTAATAAAAAGTATTTGCAGATTATACTTTAGGTTAACATAAGAATAAATTTTGAATTTGGACAGTTTCAAACTTTATTAGAAGCACCAAATTTTTAATTACCAAAAATACACAAATAGATGCTGAATAGTGATGATTTTGGTCATATATTGAAAATGTGATTCCTTTACCATGTGTATTACCTTAAAATCTTACACCTCATGATGAAATCTGTTTTCTAAGATCAAAGCACATGTTCTGAATAGTGTTGCTAAATAGAAATATAATGAAAGTCATAAATTCAATTAAAATGAACTAGTTAGCAAATTAAAAACAGAATCAGGCAAAAATATTTTATTTTCTATATGTGCAAAATACTATCTTCCAATATTCAGTAATATTTTCAGTTGTGTAACTAAAATGCTGTATTCTAAACCACAAAAATTGCTAATTATATTTTACATTCGCTATTTCAAATCAAATATAGTTATGTCACATCTTAATATAGATTAGGCAAATTTTAAATGATTAGTAGACTCATTAGTATAGATGTATACTCTTTTAGCATTTTTAACTAATAAAATTTAGTTTTTATTATGAACTAAAATGTATGCATGGAATATAATCTTATCAATAGTATACAAAATATGAACATTCACAAATTTTATTGTGTTGTATTTGTTATATTTTCAAAGGTTGTATATAACATCAGTTTCATTCACATGCATTTTAAGATTTTGTCTGTTATTTTTTAGACTATATTGTTGACAGAATTTTTCCAGATAGTCCTTTGGGTATGAGAAATTATAAGTGAATTTTATTCAGAATTTCAAGATAATGTATCCCACATTTATTCACTACCCTAAACTACATTTTTACTCTCTTAACTATTAATATTGTTATATGACTAATGGTATACTTTTTCCAAATAGATATTCAGTCTTTGCATCTTTGATATTAGCATCACCTCTTGTATCATTCTGCATTTTGCATACCAAATATGACATCATTTCTTATGGTAAAGGAAAATATCTGTCATATATATATATATATATATATATATATATATATATATATATATGAATGAATGACTAGTTTCTAGTTTTAAGGCTACTTGCACATTGATAAATCAATGATGATTTTCTTCATTCAAAATGACAATAAATAATCAACCCGATTGTTTTATCTGTTGACCTGAAGAAATAAGGCTCTTAGGATACTTGTGGTCACTACTCTTTGTGTATAACAAATCAGAAAAATTTAACTGTTGCCTTTAGAATTCCCTAGCTCACCATTATAGCACAGTAATGAATTCTCATATAAAAGCAAGTTTGCTTATTAGTGAAAAGTTTTCCTTGCATATGGTTGTTGTTATCCATAAATTTGTATTCTTATGAAAACTATTATGATAAATCAATAATATGGAAGTGCCTGTTGTTTCAAAGCCCACATAGACCTTGTTATGTGGATGCACACTTATAATATGGGTTAATGGAGGCTGAGATAGAAGAAGTACAAATTTGTATCAGTCAAGACTACATAATAAAGTCCTTCCTCATAAAAACAAGAAAACTGAATAAATAAATAAATAAATAAACTCAGAAATGATTAATGTTTAGTTTAAGGTACCATGTTATTGTCTATAGAAGTTGAAGACAAATAGTGTTAAATATCAAATAAAATACTTTCACTCAAAGAAAATATGTGACCACAGTAAAACTAGAATCATAATTATGTTACATAATAATAGACACTGAACACAAGATAGGTTTTAGTGTACATAGAATATAATAGAAGTAAAGATATAACGTAGTCATAGAAGCATATAGCAATTATCATTTTGCACAATTGAATCTTCTACTTACCTTTTTATTTTAAGAACTTTAGCATGATCGTGCAGTTACACAAAAATACATAGAAGATAGAACATAGAAAGCTTTAATAAACAGATAAATGGACACAAAAGAAAGGAGAGACAGAGAAACTGAGAAAGACAACACTTTGTTTTCCTTGATATTTTAATATTCCTTTAAATTGCTTAACAACTATTAATTGTGCTTTGTTGAAAAATTTAAGGATTAATGAGACTTAAGCCTCTATTGAAGCTTTTGGTCATGTATATCACAAGTCAACAAAGAATGAAAAACTGAACAAAGGAAAATCAATTACAAACTGAATCACTAAATTTTGAAAGCATTTATAATTACTTAGATATACTTTATTTATATTGATATGTTAGCTTTCTTTTGGCTAAATATTATGTTAGCCTGTAGATGTACAATAGCATTATAATGAATATGTTTACACAGATAACATTGTAAACATCTGTTATTTTTGACTATGGAATCAAAAGCATCAACATAAAAGTACTAGAAGGAAAACACACTGAAATATAAACTGAAAATAAATAATCTGATTGTTACAGTTTGGGTTAAACTTCTTTCCAATCAATCAATATATTTTTCATTTTGCAAGTTTGAAATAGCATTTTTCATTACAACCACTAATACAAGAATAAAGAAAAATAGCTAATAACAATTGAGAGTAAAGGTTTAAGGTTCACTAACAACTTCCTTTACAGAAGAGACTATTGACAGATATGGAAAGTAATTTCAAATATTTTGTTTATAGAGGAAAGAAAACTGACAAAGATAAACAAAATCCTTTAAAGGCCTTTATATGTATTAGAAAAATTAAAGGTAACCAAATTAAAAACCTGTGAGCTTAGTGACTTTTTAACTTTAAATTTAAACTATGAGAAAACTTTGAAAATGTTGTAACAAATTTTTCAGTGACTCAAAATAGTATCATCCATTAGTTGGATTGTTTTTGTAATAGATATAATAATTATGGGTAAGGTACCAATTTACTTTGAATGCTTTATTGAGGAAGGAATGGCTAAGTTGTGAAGCTCACTAAGAGGATTGTCCAATATGGTACTATAGATTTGTAAGTTGGTAAAATAAACTTCTAGGTTACCCACTTCATAATTGGATAAAAATTGGTTGTAAAAGACAGTGCTTGATTAAATGTCTTTGCCTACTTAAATAGGCTACTTATGTTAAATACTACTAGGAGTAGTTTTCTTTTTCATGATTGGGAAAATTCAGTAGCATCAAATGAACCAGGAAAGGATTGTAATCTAAAGTATGTTACAGGATGGGATGGGGATAGATAAATTAAATGTAAAATTACATTTTGGAAAATGGTATTTTCAACTTTCTTTAATACATACTCTAAGGCTTTATGTTCAGATCTTTGTGAATTTAAAATAAAGAAGTGTACTAAAGTTACAATTTGAAATGAAATTGAGTGTATTCACATAAACATATCAAAGTATCAATCATGATGATTTTCTGACATAAACAGAAGGAAGAAATTATGTAAGGAATTTGTAAAAATGCTATAGAAATGAGATCTAAAATTTTCTATCCAGACAATTAGCTGTGAGAATTTGGGGATATACAGCCTTTCGTATATCCTCATATAATTATCTAATAGTCTGTTCTCCAAAGAATGACTGAATTTGAATGCACTTAGACAAATTGGGAAAATTATTTTGTTTTTAAGATCCAACAACCATTAATTGCCAAATAGCTTTACTTATAATAAATTTCATGTTAATAAAATACAGTTCTATGAAAATACCGTGTTCACGATATTCAGCAGTTAAAATAATTAAAATCATTATTGAGATTTATTTATTATCAAAATTTAAATATAATTAACTCTGCTTGTTGGGTAGTAAAATACAAATGTGAAAAACTATTATTCGAATAGAACTGTATGGATTGTTTCAATTCTTATTAATTTCACTTAAATTTATATAACATGTATATTATATAGCTTGAAAATTTACCAGTTATCATCTCTGAATATATTAATTACAAATACTATATATTGTATAGTATATGCAGCTTTTACCTTACTCTTCATCTACAAACATTACATTTTCTCTGTAGAAGAGTAGTTAAGGATATATTTATATAACATGAGTAACTGGGCTAAATTATGCATTTTGGCCCTTTCTCTCAGAAGAGGTGCTGTTTTAGAAGATGGTGAGAAACAGATTGCATAGGGGGAATAATCAGTACATTCATATTAATAAACTGATCACATAAATTAAGTTTTAGTTAAATTTTGAGATCTAGTAAATCTTAATTTGATATCTTAGATCAGGTAAGTTGTATATTGTTTATTTCACAATGATAAAGATAAAATTATCAGTCTAACATATTACTCAATTATTTCTCAAACACAAAACTATGTTTTAAATAGGCCATGTATTTTATCGTCTATGTGGTATTTTCTACATTACATAGACTTTTGCCAAATCTCTCATTGGTTATGTCATAATCCACTATAAATATCGAAATGTTTCTCATCCACAGAAAGATTAGTTTTATATCTGTTGGTGGTAATTAAAGGTCAAAAAACTGACGTTTAATTTACTATGTCAATAAAAAGATGAAAATTTAAATATATGGAGCCAGATTTCCCAAATCTGGTTTTATTGTTCCATTACATATATTGAAACTTCTAGAATTTTACTTGCAAGTTCTAAGGCCCATATGGGATGTAAAAGAATATGTAGTAAATATATAACATAGCACATAAATTTTATTGAATAACTAAAGTCACTGAGAAAACATGTTCACCCTCTTTTAACTGCTTAATTTTTATCCATTTCAGAGCCAATATGTAAATTTTATAGAACATAAAGACTAAAATATTTTAAATATAGAAGACATATGCAAATAACTGCCTATGTTAATAGACAGAGTTTTATGAAATATAGTTAAAATTCATTGGAAAACATTAAAGCATGGAAAAAATCTTCATGTATATTTAATTATTGAAATTCATTCACAGACTTTCTCACACAATCAGTTTGGAATTCTAATCAATCATTTCATTCCCATCTTCTTGCCTTTCAAGAAAAGATCTTCATGATACTTTCCAAAAGTGTTAACTAGGAAGTTCTGCAAGTGGCCTTTCTTAGTCCATTTGTATTCGCATCGCCCAAAACTTGTTAGTAATATGAATTTTCAGGTTTATCTTTTACTGCGCTTGTATCTCTTGGTATGGAGGCTTTGTAATCTGTGTTTTATAATCTCCCAAGTATATGCAAAAATTGGAGAATTCTCTTTAGATTAACATTGCTATTTTATTCCTGTAAATGCTTCACCATTTGAAGTCCCCTTTGTATATCATAGAGATTATAATGAAGCTTTCCCATCTAGTTTCTCTCATTTCTGAAACAATTCGCTAGTGTTCTCCTCACATGCCACTGAACTAATCCTTCAAGAATGTGTGAATCAGAACTATTACAAGTCCTCATTGGATGCTAAATTAAGGACTATGTATTATTCTTGTTGGCATGTCCTTTATATGACTCTAATCAGCCTCTTCAGTTTTATCATCCAAAAATAAGCTTCATATTCCATGCCTTCTGTCCCTAAGGAATGTTAATTTAGTCTCTAGAATACACTGTATACTGGAGCCTTTTCTTTGGCTTTTCCAAAACTGTTATCTCCTAAAAGCTCTTTGAGTTACTATTAAATTCACATATGATGGGGATGACTCTCAATACAGCATTCATGAATATATTTTGAATATACTAGTAATTTACTTAAAGTTAATCACATTTGAGCTAACAGGAGTCCCCACAGGACCAAACTTTGTGCTCTGAAAATAATATAAGGCTAATGAGAATTTATCTGGTCATTTTCTTTATTCTCAATTCTATCTTTATTCCTTCTTTAAGACCTACCAAAACAACCTTTTCTTCAAATGTTAATTCCTCTCCTTTCAGTTGTCTTCTACTAGAATGAAGAATAGAAGTTTCCTAAGCAACCACATTAAGATGTACCTTACATTTCTTTCTAATTTCTTTCCTATGTATCTGTTTCATAGCACCTTCTGTTCCTAATAGCACTCCCTGACAATCATATTGTTATTCAACTCAGATACTCTAAAACAAAGTTTAGACAAGGTATTATTTCTTACTTTTTTCAACTTTGCTAAGAGCTATTAAAGGACTGTGGTTTAATTTTATAATTTTGAAATTCTTCACTAGAACTACCATGTCTTTAAACTAATCTCATAATGATTATAAAAAATTTCAGGTTCTCAAACAGTTGGAAATTTATTAAATTTAAATGAATAGGAAGAAGTAACATTTTGAATAATTTAAGTGATGCATTAGGTGAAGTAGAACTTTCTAGTATTTTTAAAAATCTAGTTAATTACCCTTTTGTTGAATATTCTTTACACACACACACACACACACACACACTCACTAGTCTTTTCCAGCAGAAACCAAAAAGAGAAATATATTACTTTTCTAACTCTTTGTCCAACAATGCTTTTCTTAGTTCTCAAAATTTAATAAGTAATCAGTGTCTTGATATAGCTAATAAAATAATATTTTTTCACATTTTTCACTGTTTCAAATCTATATAACATGATTTTTCTAAATATCTGCTTCTTACATCATTTATTCACATGACAACGTTGAGGTTAAAATTTGACAGGCATTATCTTCATAAATTGATAGATGCCAATGATGTCCTGAGATTAAAATGGAAATACGCTAAAACACACAAATTACACAAATTAGACAATTATATTTAGCTAGTTTACAAAGCAACTTGGGGGTTTCTACTTAAGAACTCAATTCTTGTTATATTTCCCCATCTAGTACTAACTGGGAGTCTCAGGTCTCACTGCTTTGACTTTTACCATTTCTTATGATAGAGAATCCATGTCAGAAAATTGGATGTGTTTTATTAGTTTAGTATTTATTAATTACTCAATATAGTCAGTGACTTTTCTTGATTATTTTTGCTCTAATTAGTTGTCCTGAAATTTGACTGAAAGGGGGCTAGCCTAAAATTAATCCTTATTTTCAATTCATAATTTCCTCTTATTCAGTAACAAAGAATTTGCATGTTGCAACTACCAACAAAGATTTTGTCCTAAGCTATACTTTTTCACGAGAAAATCTACCCAGGGAAGTAACTGCAATTTCAAACAGCAGCTAATCTTGTTTATACATCTAAGATCAAGGAGACACTATCAGAATCCTATTCCACAAACAGAATTATGTCTACGATACCAAATATCTTAAAGATACAATTTGTCAAGACAAAAATCCTGAAGTGTCCAAATCAAAAGTAATAGTATTTTTGACTGACAGACACTGAAAAAGTTAATACCAGGTGAGAGACTCTCAGGACTCAAAGGGAGGGAACTTAGATGAAATGCCTGACAGTAGGTAGAGGGAACTTGTAAAACCCACCTCCAGCAGGAAGATATGGCATCAAGTAAGGGAGAGGGAAAAAGTCTATACTATATTCTACAGATACAAATTATGTTTCTTGAGTTCAATCATAGGAATAAAAATTTGAAGCGTTTATAATCCCTCTCGACCTAGTAACTCCACTATTTTTTACTTTATACATTCAATTTTGAATAATTGTGGAGGGTCATGGTCATTTTTCTTTTGGTGTAGATACAAAGATGTGCAGTATTACTATACTAAAGCTACAAGTATAACAAGGTCCTGAACACTTATGTGCATAATATTAAATTTTATACCTTTAAAATTGTATTCTTTTTATTATATAATTTATACATCAAATTTACAGAACTGTTGCTTAAAATTATGAATCTATAATTGTTTTTAAAAGATAAATGCAATTCAGTGTTTTATCTCTTTTCCTTTTGTAGTCAAAGGATACAATGATGTTCTATTAACAATCACTGTAGAAACCTTGTAGATATTTTAACATTGTTACATTTAAGAAATTTATAGGACAGGCTGGCTGGTAAAAGCAATTTAAATCTCATTGTGCTGAAGTTTTTCATTTTGAAAACTATATGCCTTTCTATGAAGTTCATTTTAATTTTAATAATTTACCAAAAATTTGTTAGGTGCTATTATACCCTTTAAAGATTTTTGACTCAAACAAATAAACCTTTATTGTAAAAAAAACCAAAGAAAAACACAACAAACACACACAAACTACATTATATGAAAACATAGACATTAAGAGAAATTACCTATCTCCAGGCTTTTGGCAAATTTACCTTTGTTCACTCCAACTTAGTGTTTTTAAATCCCCTTGAAGAGGTTTGAATATTAAACATATTTTTAATTTTGGTTTTGTGTTTGTAAACAGATATTTTTTAACCAAATATATTAACATCCTTGCATTTGTACAATTATCAGCAAAATGGAAGTTCAATATTATTTATGGTACAACAGATAATCAGATACATTTTATCAATGTGGTTGTAGATTTAGCATGATAAAGCATAATTATCTCTTCAAAACAGTATCAATATCATATCTAGTCATTTTTGTTAATTAAGGGAAAAAGAATACTCGGTGACATAAAATGTGATTGATTTATCAATATATGTTTCAAACAATTGATTTGGAATAGTTTATGCTTGCTTGGAAGGATGAGTAAAATATTAGATTTGCATGCCCTACTTGTTGCATCATATCTAAATTGCTAATCACATTTTCATGCAGAATATAGGAAAAATTTACTTTGAAAACTTGGTTATGAAATTTTCTTAAAGAGAGTCCTATTATAAAGAATAAACTCTCTCTTTTTAAACGTAGTATCTGGGAGCCACAATCTCAGGACATAATTTCCAGAAAAGTACATCCACATATTCTTTTATATATCCTATAGATCAGTAGTTTATCAAAATTGTATATGCATCATGGGAACAACATAAAATTTAATAACATTCATAGGGTTGCTGAAATTAAATTCCTTCAGTTATTCAGGTGTTAACTACATCATAGATATCATCAGAAGTAACAACAGTTGCTAATTAAGAACAAGAGTACAATCTTAAAGAAGTATGCATGCAAAACATAATTTAAGAGCCTGATAAACATTTTTTAAATGTCATGCACTATGTATTTTGTGAAAGGGAATTTTAGGATAATTGATGATATAAATTATTTATAATTTCTAATACATTTCATATATTTTATATATTTTAAAGCATACTTCAAATATATATTCAGAATCACTTCAATGCCTTAGAAACTTTAGAGATTGTCATATATATATATATATATATATATATATATATATATATATAATTTGATGATGATATTGATAAAAATAAATTTTAATGCATTGTATTTTCCTGAAAATCAACAAGTAAATAGGCAAATCATCAGGTATACTTCATCTCTGCAGTTTTAGTTTTACTGTGATGATAAGATATAATTATTCCTTCAGAACCCTAGCACAGTATCAATATCATATCTAGTCAATTTTAGTAAATAAGAAAATGCAGATAAAGCTCAATATGGTCAAACCTGAATTGTTTTATCAATATATATTAATTTTTCAATTACGCTATTCCAATATATAATTATATTTATAAATATGTGTTTTTGTACAGATTCATATTTGCATATGTTCCGTATTAGACTGAAAAAATGGGTCAGACTACAATGTGTAAATTTTCAAATAATTCCTTGCATTTCAAATCCTCCCCAAAACATTGGAATTTTATAATCTGATATTTACATATTTTGGCAAACTATTTAAGAATATTTTATATCATTACATTTTATATAAACTTGAAGATTATCATGCAAAAATACTATATTCTCCAGTTCTTAATTCAATAAAATTGAAATAGGCATACAAAACTACACAAAGTATAGAATTTAAGTTTCACATTTGATTTCAAGTCTTGAGAATGTCAGTATATCCTAATGGATTTTGTCACAATGCTTTAGCTAGCATGAGCAAATTATGTACATAAATGTGCATAACAAGGAAAGGGGTACAAATATTCTAGATCATGCATCTTACAAGGCCTTATGGTGGATATATGATATGCATTACATATGAGCAATATTATATTTAGCAAAATATTTCAGTAGTGCTTGGTTTAGGTAGATGTTCTTTGTGCTTTTTTAAATTACTTTTTTTAAAATTTTGGCCTTCTGCATGCTCTGTTATTGAATTATAGGTGATCCCTGAAAGCACAAATGTAAACCATTGCATTGCAGGGTGCAGTTCTAGTATAGCTGTGGCAGGAAAACGTGGGACAGAAAGAAAGAAAGAAAGTAAGAGAGATGTATCTCCATTATAGTCAGTGGCAAAACTTCCTTAAGTATATTTTGGGCTTCATTTTCATTTTCCTTTTGAAAACCTTGTTGTGGGGATTCCTTGCCCCCTTCAGAGTATTGCGCAACCTTCTCAAGAGATCATTTAGGACAAGTTTCCACCTTGAAGTAGATCTTCCTACCTTTCCAGTCTTAATTCTGTGAGAAATAGCTTCAAATCGACGGTTGAGCTCAGAGATTTGGGGCTCTACTATTTTCCTGCAGTGGTCACCGCGGTTTGCCATCAATTTCGCTGCTTGGTCACGTGTGGAGTCCACCTTTTGGCTGATGTCATTCATTTCAGCCTTTAAACGCTATATTCCATGAGCAAGAAACAGGGCTTTAAGTTAGTAATCAAATTGTAGCACACAGAGAGGAAGAGAGAGAGAGAGAAAGAGATGTAGGGAGGGGCAGAAGAGAAAAGGAAGAGGAAGACATGACAAGAAGAATGGCACACATGCAGAGGTAGAGAGTGAAAAAAACAAAACCAATTTTATTAACAAAAAAACAAAACCAATTTCATTAACAGGGAAGTAGACTTAAGCTGTGTGTCATCTTAAAACTACTAGGACACTACTTTTTTAAGTTTCATATATGTCTATTTAATCTGTCCACTTAACGAAAAAATTTGGCTTTTAGTTATTGTCTGGAAATGAGCATATTATTATGCAGTTAAGATATTTCTATTATCTTTACTGGAATTAACATTTATAGCACCACTGAATTGTGTGCTTAGGAGGAAAAATAATTGAAGCACACTTTCCTATTCCTTACTGATACTTCTGAGAACTTGTTTATTTTTTTGAATATCATGGAAAGGGTGATTCTTTAGTACATAGATATACTGCACTGCATATAAAAGGAGGAATATTTTGCATGAAACAAGTAGAGAAAGGCTCCATATTTCAAATATCCTGCTTGTAGTATATAAAATATTTACATCAATTTCATCATTATATGTTAGCCCTTGATTTTATAAGAATTAAGACTACAGGTTATAGCAGAGATCCATACCTATGTATAACCCAGATAATCAGAAAAATATGTTTTAAAGATATCCTAGAATGTCTTTAGTAGTTCATTAAAAAATTTAAAATCCTCAGCACAAAAACATAAAATGAGAGCTAAAAATGATGGTGTACCATTATGATCTTGAAAGACTTACAAGAATTTACAAGTTAAAAGACAATGATTTGTCCAACATAGGGATATCCAAAGTTTTCAAAATCTAGTAACCACAATGAAGGAAAGACAGAAATGGTAATAGTAGCTGAATTTTTAAACAGTAATAGTAATCAAACATTACTAAGAAGTAGTGAGTTATTAATTTAATGATATCTCTAAAAATCAACATTTTTAATTTGATTAATGCAAGACATCAAATAGACATAAAGTATCAATAAGATATACACCTGCTTCACACATCCTGTTTTAGAAATCGTATTTTAAAGCAACAGTTAATTTGATCTTGTGACTGAAGACAAAGGATGTCTGAACAATAACTTTAAAAAATGTGAAAAACATGTTAAAATATGTTAATTTTCTTTACATGTGCATTAGTATACATAAGCTAATGACAAAGAACAATATCATGTTGAAATATCCCTTATTCAATTGTTCTAAAAAGTATTTTATACTTTAGATTTTGTAGTATTTGCCCTTGTTCAATGTGGTATCTTGATAATTTGTCCAAGAACAAACAAAAATTAATTTATATTTCATAAATATCCATAAGTTTTACATTAAAGTAAATTTGTGTAATAGTTTAGAATAATTTGTACATGAAACAATGTCATATGCCCTTAAATAATCTATTGTGGAATGATATAAATATTAAAAACCTGGGAGTTTTCAGCACTGAATTTAGGGTTCCTAGAGCAGCAAAACTAAATGTATACTAAGATTGATCTTTGACACTAGCACATAGAAAAATGAGTATTTAACAAGGGCTACATAAATAAACTAGAAACTATGTTGATGATACACACAATAATACTGCTATTAAAGTAAGAATGAATTAAAATGTGGCAGAAAAATAAGTTTTCCAACCCTTTATGGGTTGAGCTCAAGTATAGAGAGGTCAGATATGAAGTTGGACAAATGTCCAAATTATAGACCTCTATATTGACATTAATTTCTAAACAACGAGAGGAATGAATATTGCAAGATAGAAAAGAATGATGGATGATCAAAAGAATGAAGCATAATAATAGGAAAAATAAAGATATTAGGCTTTATGAAAAAGTCTAGTATTTTGTAGTTCAAAAAATATTGTTATAAAATGTACAGTTTAAAACTACTTCTCATAAAATTTTATTTGCTACCTTATGAATGTCTTCCTTTTGTTGTGGTTTCTTTTTTTCAGATTCATCTAAAAGTTCATCCGCATGAATGATCCATGTTGTGATTTGTTCTATGTTCTGATCAAAGTTTTCCATGTGCTTTTGATATTCCTGAATTGCATGGAAATATACCATGTTATTGGTTAAACAAAATTTCTAAAACATTTGTTCAACTGTCTACAAATAAAACAATAAAATATTTTAATTCTCTTTAAGTAACATATCAAAAATAGAAAGCAATGTTAAGTATTTAAAAATTTCTTGGAATTTTGAACCTCTATATCAGTATATAAAGAGAGCAGTTGGATTTTTAAACACAAATATCACTCCTAAGTTACTATTTTCTTGGTTTTGCTTTGTTAACTTGTTGAAAAATAAGAGTGGAAAAGTGGCATGTTTTAAAAGAAAATGGTCCCCAGAGGCCCATAAATAATGGTCCATACTATTAGGAGGCATGGCTTTACTGAAGTACGTTGGGCCATGTTGTAGGAAGTCTCTCACTGTGGGGATTGACTTTGAGGTCTCATATGCTCAAGCTTTGCCCACTATGGAACACAATCTCTCATTCTGCTGCCTGTAGATCAAAAATAAGAGCTCTTAGCACACCTATAAGCCTGCGTATTGTCATGTTTCCCACCATGATGATAACGGTCTAAGTCACAGAAACTTTAAGCCAGCCATGATTAAATGATTTCTTTTTAGAAAGTTGCTGTGGTCATGGTACCTCTTCACAGCAATAAAACCTAAGACAAAAGGCCTTTATTCTTTTTTTTAAGATAATACTTTCCTCTTTAAAAGTTGATTGTCTTATGCATTTTGTTATGGCAGTGGAAAACTAACTAGCACATCACATTATTGTTTAACCAAAAATATATTCTTTGGGGGTCTATGAAGATTGTGATACTAATCTTAAGTATCCTCTGTTGCCTTTAAATTCAAACCTCTATTCTTACCAACAAAAGATTTAGCCATTCTTCTACTCTGGAGGTGACAGCTATCCAGTTACTGTTCAGAAGACTCAGTTTATCTTCCACCAAGGTTTCTTCCTTGCCCAACACTGTTTTCAAAGACTCTCCTAGTTCTGTGACACTCTTCAAGTGAGCCTTCTGTTTCTCAATCTCTTTCTGAGTAGCCTGTAATAAAAAATAGCATTAAGCGTCAAGTAATACACTGTATATAGCATTAAGACATTATGTTTGTAAAAAGGCTTGTGAGTTGGGTTGTTATGCAAAGGTTTTTGTAAGGTCATGAACCTAAAACCATGTGTTTATGAACCCTGAAATCTTCCCTTATATATTATAGCTTCATTATTGGGTATATTGGATGTACATTGTTGTACAAATGTGATAGTATTTTAATCATAATTATATATGTTTAATAACTAAACCTAGATATTTTTCAATTAATATTGTATGTTTATTAATTTGATCATGTATTTATTAAAGGTAGACAATTTAAGATTCATCAATGACTAAATACCTGTATTTTTAAAATTAAACCACTATGACTCAATTATTTTTTTTTACAGCAGTATATTCAGCCTTTGGGAGACATGAATATTTTTGATACCTAATTAAACTTAATGAATCCTTCTCACAATGTTTCCTAAGTATAAAATAAATATGCAAAAAAGACTGATACAAAGGAGATAAGTCATTTACAAATAGTAACCATAGCCAAAGTCAAAACAAGACAAAAATCACAGATGAATAACAACAAATCACCATGGCAATTTCACAAGTAGATTCAAATAAAATTTATACAAGCACAATCATAGATGTGTTAATGTAAAGAAGATAATAATATATCGCTATCATACTGGTTTCTTACTCATAGGTATTCTCAAGAAATAATCATTTTCATCTATGGATTCTTACATTTGTATTTTATTATCATTTTATATTAAAATACTGATATTCAAGAAACTCATGTCAAATAAATTTATCTGCTATAAGAAAAAGGATTACTTATAATGTAGGTTTTATGTGTTGTACAAGTATGAGACTAGAATTGCATAAAATCAATTTGTTCAGATATCAATCATGACTATTTATTGAATTACTCTTAGATACCAGATACTATTGTAGAATTGTCACAGATATTATTATTAAATGTCTTTTAGAATAAGTACCAAGTTTGGGCAGACATAGCTCATTTAGAAATGAATAGATACAAATTAATTTTAAACCCTTTAAAAATCCTATACACTCTAGGGTAAAATAGAAGCTCTATAAATATAGAAGGTAACCATTGTTCTAGGTACAGAAATAAAACAATATTGCCTTGATACTCAATTATACTTAGGTTTCTCACTCAAGTTGTTGTGTGTAAGCTCCTTTTGTATTTTAAAGTGAGGAAAACATAAGATTATATTCATTATATTCACTATGTTATAACTACTTTTGTAGATATAAGAATAGCAACATTGGAACTGCATATGTGTCATCTATTGGTATTGTGGTGTAGGAAAATGTTTACCATGAGAAGAATTCTACAGATAACCAAAATTGTTGTAAACATTAACATTTTATGGTTAAAATTTGATCAGGTAGGTACAAAAATATTAAGCAATAAGTTTGATGGTTTCCAGTAAATAAATGTACTATTTCCTAGCCCCAAAAGTATTTTTAAATTACTCTGATTTGTTTATCATGAAGGAATGGGTAAAACAGATTAAGTTTGTATTATGAAAATTATCATCATAATCATAGTAATTGGGAAAACGCATTGAGATCAATTCATAATAGGTAATAGTAAAAGTTATTTTAGGGCATACTAATGGTTGTCTTAGTGATGAGGTACATAGACTAAGATGAATTGTTAAGGAATTTTAATTCAGCAACCAGGCTGCTCTGGGAAAACATCTAAAATCTTCTACATCTATATTTTCTGGCTGGAATGCAGACACACATTTTGTTATATTAAGATCTGGATAGAATATAGACATGTCCTTAATACACACCTTTAATTTCAAACATTGAAGTTAAAGTAATTTGTTTTGTTACTGTTGTTGTTGTGAGCCTAGCCTTTAACAGCTGAGCCATCTAAAGAGATCCAGCCATGTTAAATGTGACATGTGACATTTAATTGAGGGCCAGACAAAATAACAAATCAGAGAAAGTTGTGATACAATTAATCAGATATAGGTTATGCCCAACTCTCACTAGCACAGACAGGAAAGAGAGGCAACTGAGAGAGCAGTGCCAACAGATAGGGGAGGGAAGAGAGGAAAGAGGGAAGAGGGCAGACAGGGGAGAGGGCAGAGGGGAGGGAGGGGAGAAGAGAGGGCAGACTGGGGAGAGGGGAGAGGGCAGACAGGGGAGAGAGGAGAAGGGAGAAGGGGAGAGGAGGGGAGAGAGCAGAGGGCAGGCAGGAGAGAGAGGAGTAGGGAGTGGGTAGAAAGGAAGGGAGAGAGCAGACAGGGGAGAGGGGAGAGGGCAGACAGGGAAGAGGGTAGAGGGAAGAGGGCAGACAAGGAAGAAGGGAGAGCGGGGAGGCAGTGTTATTGGGCTACCACTGCCCAGATCTGTTGATACTCTCATTTTTAATTTAAATATTATAAAAATTATAATTATCAAATTTCACATATATAAACATACAGACACATTTCTCCAAGAATTTAAGACTTCATTTGAGCTTGAAAGCATGCACTATCTCAACTTCATTCTGAATATTATTCTAAGG
This sequence comes from Grammomys surdaster, assembly GCF_004785775.1. Lineage (NCBI taxonomy): Eukaryota > Metazoa > Chordata > Mammalia > Rodentia > Muridae > Grammomys > Grammomys surdaster. The sequence continues at coordinate 303,369 of NW_021604606.1, read as the reverse complement.
CTAACTTCTACATCATACTACACTCATTCTGTCCTTTCAAAACAATTCCTTTCCTAAAACTAATTTATTTTTACTTCATGTTCTTTAGTATTTTGCCAGCATGTATGTCTGTGTGAGGCTGTCAGGTCCCCTGGTATTGGAGTTACAGACAGTTGTGAGCCTCCATGTGCATGCTGGGCATTGAACCTAGGTCCCCTGGAATAACTACCAGTCCTCTTTACAGCTGAGTCATCTCTCTGGTCTATTAAAGAATTTTGTACGGACAGACATTTTATAGCTTCTGTCTTTATCTAACCGCAATTTATTCAAATATGTACTTATGGCATTTCATTACTATATCATTCCTTTTACTAGGCTACGGCAGTAATTTTATTGTATTTATTTCTGATTTACTAAAATGTACATGATGGATTAACTAATATGCATATAAAAAGTATCTCAAAATATTTGGTCATGCATGTGTATGTATAACTATTTTAGCATGGCTTTACATAGGAAAATGGACAATTGAAATAAGATTAAATGATAGAAATGTATATGCTGGCATTTTTAAATTTTAATTTTCCAGGAAAATTACCTTTAAATTGATTGTGTATGTGTGCATGTATGTATGTATGTATGTATGTATGTATACATGCATGAATGCATACATGTATGTATGTATGTATGTATGTATGTATGTATGCTGTATTCCACAATAGGATACCAAACAGTTAGATGTGCTCTATTTTTAAAGAACTTTGATATAAATTATTTTTGAGACCTTGCACTATTCTGTTCTGGCTTAATATGGAGAACATATTTTATACTTAAATTATGTGACAGAATATAATGATAGATTAAAGAATCATATATATATATATATATATATGTGTGTGTATGTATTACTGGATTTTTCAAGTAATATATATAGACTTTTTCTTTATAATGCATCATCCATTAAAGAACATGTTCATGAAAGCAGTATGCACAGAACAAAAATTATAGCCATAGCTATAATGACAGTGAATAGTGACTTCAATGGCATTTAACAGATGTTCTATTTTCTAAGTAACAGCTGTTTGATGTATTCATTGTACCAAGTTAATGATCTGCTAGTGATATCTCACTGCACAGATAAATTACTAGTCTTTCTTTTAAAAAGAAATGTAATTATTCATGAGAATGGTCGTGTAACAGACTTTAGAAATAAAAAAAATAGTTTTCACACTTTTATAGTAAAGAGGGTGATGAGATGAATCAATTATTTCTATAAACTAGGAGTAGAAATTAGATTTCTTCAAATACTTAAAAAGTTTGCTTAAAAATTACAAAGCATAATTAATATATTTGGATTATATCCCATCATTCTGGACAAAAATCATTGTTATTACATGACTGATATTTTCCAGCAGTTCTCAATGTAATGTCCATAATTAACCTGTAAGCCTCACCTTCCAAGGAACCAGGTAACTTTCTGGAATGCTGAGAATTGTAGTTCTTGGAAAATAACAGATGCTAATTGAAAAATACAGTGGCCTATGGGTGATTCTAGCTACAGTTGGGCACACCAGTTAAATAAAAAAACACCAAGGTTGACTCCATTTATTTGTATATTTTTCAATTTTCCAAGGTGATTACATGTAAGAAACCATTGGCAAACAGAAAGACATTTTATGGTGAGGTTTTATTGGGTAGTATTCCTTATATTTTACAAGTGAAGTGGCAAGAAAAAGGTAATTTGGGAAACTAATAATTCGTTTTTATAATATTGAATTTTAAATGCTAATCTCTGAAATAAGTGGGAAAACTAAAATAATTCTTTTCAATAGGTAGCTATTTAGACATTGTCCGATCCAAATAAAAATTCATTTTCCCAACTTCTTGAGGAGGATAGACAAAAGCCAGCATTCCTCATAAATATATAAAGAAAATTTTCTCTACAAGCAAGAGACTTCCCTTTGGACAAGTGGATGTCTGCTGTGACTATTAGCAAATGAAAGAGTATGCTGCCCTTCAGGAGCCTTGGTTTCCCAAGTACCTGTAACACATGTCAATGTCCAGTCTGGCATCCTGGCTTTCCTCAGATATTCTCATCTCCACAGTCCTCCCTCAAATTACTGGAGCTCAGGAGATTCTTTTCCCACCATCATTCATTCTCCTTTATAACTCAGCTACTTTGGATATGCTCTTTTTTTGCCTCTTTTGTCCTTCTTTTTGTCTTCCATTTTGCTGTACTCTCCTTGTCTCCCTCAAACTTTCTTTCCCTCCCCCTCCCCTCCACCACTCCCACCCTTCCTCATTCACCCCCCTCGCAGGATTTGTCTGCTGCTTGTGTACAGTCTACTACTTTCTCTCTCTGCTCTGTGGTCTTCCAGACGCTCCTGACTATTCTCTTACTCATGTCATGATAAAACCTTCCCTTCCCTTTAGCCACATAATAGAGCAGGCATATATATTGAGTGTCTGTTGATACAAGCATTAGCTATCTTGCATTTTTCCATTATTTACTGTGCTGGATGGAGTTCAAATTTTTCTTTTATTGATTTTGTCACACAACCCATTTTCTATAAAACAATGTAGATGTGCATTACATAGATGATTATGGATCCAAAAGTAATACAATACAAGCACATTTTAGGGAATCATGTTTAACTCTTGGATTTCGGATGGCACTGTGAGTTCAAAGGTTATTTAAATGACTCCGTGTTCTTCAATAATGACACTGAAATAGAATAAATGAAATGAGCTAATTGTTACATTAGAAAATTACTTCATGTTCAACTGATCAAATTTATTTTTAAAGAATTACAAATTCTATTTGATCACTGAGCATATTCTAAATTACCAGTAATCCCAGCATTACAGGGGCTAAAAGCACCAAAATCATGTGTGATTCTTTTGTTGGTTTTGTTTTTTTGTTTCTTTTTTTTTATTTTGACTTTTGTTGTTTTGTTTTCCCCTTTGGCTGTTTACATGGGGTATTTTATTCCCCACAAAGTGATACATGGTAAGGTAGGCTGGGCTGGCAGAACTTAATAAAGTGGGTCTCTGAGAGGTCTGAATCACCTTGGTGTGAAAGGGACATGGGAAGAAGTCTGTTAAAACCAGAATTGTTAGTCCTGTGCTGGTCTTGGCTTGGAATGTGGGGAGGTAAGGCAGCTCTCCCTCCCTCTTTCCCTCTCCCTCTCTCCCTCTCCCTCTCTCTCTCTCGCTCTCCTTCTCTCCCTCTCCTTCTCTCCCTCTCCTTCTCTCCCTCTACTTCTCTCCCTCTCCTTCTCTCCCTCTCCCTCTCTCCCTCTCCCTCTCCCTCTCCCTCCCCCTCCTTTTATCCCTCCCCCTCCCCCTCTCCCTCTCCCTCTCCCCTCCTCCCTCCCCTTCCCCATCCCCTCCCCCTCCCCTTCCCCCTCTCCGTCCCCTTCCCCCTCCCCCTCCTCCTTCCCTCTCT
>NW_021604606.1:249244-299842 GCF_004785775.1 Grammomys surdaster | reverse complement strand
CCCTCTCCGTCCCCTTCCCCCTCCCCCTCCTCCTTCCCTCTCTCCTTCGTCCCTCACTCCTGTTCTGGGTCTATGGGGATAGAGCTGTGGCTGCTCAATGCTGTAGTTTCCTCCTTATCTTTATCCTAATTCTCCAATGGTGTGTCTGGCAAATGAAGCCACAGGGCCTGCATCCCATCTTGGATATCAACAAGTCCATCTTCTCCTTCACCCACTGGTGCCAATTCTACCTCTTCTTGTTTAGACTCTTGATTGAGGAGCTTGTAGAAATAGCCTACTGGGCCTGCTCCTGTTTCCTCTTGATCTTTTTTGGGTTCTTCATTGCTCCAATCGCCAGTTCCTTCTGTAGGATCCTGATGTGCTCTAAATCCTCAGTCTGATTGGGGAAGATACACTGAGGGCCCATGGTGTCTACCCTTAGAACTACAGCTGCCATCAGGGCAGGAGCTTCTTAGAGCCCACAGCCAGACCCTAACCTTCACTTCCCAAGATCATGTGTTTGAAGTTAAAGTATATTGAAAGCCATTGTTGACTACATAGGAGTGGATTAAAAAACAGAAAGAAAAAAAAGTAGTACATGGCTACTATTAAAGGGTTGAGGTATTTCTATTTTTTTAATTTTTGGTTTGTTTTTATGTTTGTTTTTGTGGGTTTTCTGTTGTTGTTTTTGTAGATAATAGGGAGAAAACAAGCAGAGACAGTGTTGTTTGCAATTTTCTAGAGTTAAGAATATGCCCAGAAAAAAATGGACCAGGTCATATGAGGAAAGGAGGAAGGGGAGAGGGAACAACCCAGAGGTTAATAGGCCAGGAGACCAAGAGACTACAAAGACAAAAGGATCACATAGCCATGTAGCAAAAATATAGAGAACAGAGGAGCTGGGTCAAGCAGTACCCCCTTTTGCCAAGAAAGTACATTAACTGTGAGCAAACTAAAGAGATAAGATGAAGACTCAATCCGTAGCCAAGGTTTCAAACTACTCAAACCTCCTATAACTTAGGGAACTTACTGAAAGACATCATGGTGGAATTTTCGTGTGTGTAGTGAGGAAGGCATTAAGGATAATATAAGTCTTTAGTAAAGAGAGGAAAAATCTTTATGGAGATTCCAGAATAAGACTATATTTCATATAACTCTAAAATTTCTCCTAAGGTGGTCATGAAATGCAATTAGCTAAGTTTTCTTTCACCTCTAGATCTAGTTCATTATGCAATATTATGGAAATTTTCTACATTCCATGGCTGCTTCTCTGTCAGAATTTGTTTTATATTCCCCCAAAATTCACTTGATGAAGTTTCTCAGAATGTGACTCTATACCAATAGGATACTTGCAGAGTTAATTGCTATAATGAAATAGTGATAATGAATCTATGTAACTGATAGCATCATTAGAAGATTAATCTGGTATCCATATATGTCCATAGATGACACCAATGTGAAAAGCAATATGTATATGTACTAGCCAAGGGAAATTGCTTTCAAAAATGTAACCTTCCTGACTAGTGATCTTGAATTTTCAGTCTCCAGAACTATGGAAAATGAGTGTTTAAACCACTGTATTGTACAGTCTCCTAAGGAACTCTTGACAGTTGATTGAACCAGATCATTTTGAAGCCAGCAATAAAGATATATCTCTGATGATGGGAACTTACTAAAAATCAATTCTGAATAGTATTCATGAATCCCTGAAAGGCAGTTTGTACATTTTGTTTTATTTTATAAAGAAAAGAACAAAATATTTGTACTATTTTATGACTACTTATACTAGAAGTTGGTAGGCATGACAGGTTTTTATAAGTTTGCAGGTTATGTAGATTTTATTTTTTTCTCATTTTTTAGATAAAGAGATAAAAGGCCAGTAAGATACTGCATTTGCCAAGATAATTATGTCTTAAAAGGTATTCTCTCTATATTCATTTCAGTGCAAGGTCATTTAGGGATGGTGCAACTTTGCTCATCTCAAGTTGCTATTTTGTTACCAAGTCTAGCAAATAGATTAGGCAACATTAGTTCTGGTAAATGAAATAAGATAAAAAATAATGCATGAAGCTCTTACGATCCATCTTTGAGAGAGAACTGATGTTTTTTATTCCATTATCTTCCTTTTTGTGGATGAGAAGGTTTTATACTAAGAGGAGAAACATACCAATGCTCTTGCAAAGAAATTATTCAAGCCTCTGGATGTTTTCTTATAGCAAAGTTAATTCCTTAAACCAAAACTGGTGAGAGTATAGCAGATAAAAATCTCATATTTACCTTCTCTGAAACATTTCATCTTGGACAATTTTTATAGTAGCTTAGCTTGTACCTAAGCATATAATTATTGATTTACTCTAAACAAATATAAAGACATTGTATGTTAGACTAGTAAGGGGAAAATAAAGCCAATTCATTTTTTAGTCAATATCATGTGTTTTTTCCTTATGATAATCTCAAATAATATGAGAACTTGAAATAAGAGTTGTAATGCGAAATAACTGTTCTAAGTGTTTGAAAGGGAATGTAATCTACCACTACATATTTTTTTAATTACCATTATACATTCTCTATATTAATGCAAAAAATAGTTTTGAGTACAGCATCCTGTCATCATAAGTTTTTTACGTAATGCACTCTACATTTAAAAATTTTAGAAATAAAAATCAGTACAAATATCTTGGGATAGCTAATTTACATATTCAAATACTTGAGTTTTTTTTTTAAATGAGACTCTGCTTTGTAAGTGGTTCAATGCTTTGGCAAAGTCTAAGATGAAAATATGCTATTAATACCAACTACATAGGTTACTTCCTTTTTAATCAGACAACTTCAAATAATCTAGTAATTAATTACCTAGGAAAAATTAAGCTATGAGTTTTTTACTTTAAATTCTAGGCAGCAAGACATGTCTCTCTGGCTGTCAGAGAAATGAGAAGAGTTTTCCAGGTAGAATGAATGTAGGTTAGATGCCATTTGGTAACAGAATGTAGAACCTACTCAGGCCCTTTAGATTATTGATGATAATAACATAGTTGATATGCTGAACTGCTCACAGTCACTGTAATTTGATGCATCTCTTATTACATGTTCTACATAAGCATTCTATTTTGAGGTAAGCTAAAAAACATAGAACTTTATCTCTGTGAATTATAGAGTTGAAACTTTGAATGGATTTGATCAACATGGAATATCTATAGTGGCTAATAGATATTTTATACTAATTTTATATAATAATTTATGTAATTTAAAAGATTTATTAATAAACCATTTATTACATGTATGCTTTAGAGAGAGTTTTCATAAAGTTTACTATTTTAATTATCAGGCTTGAAATATACAGTTAGCCCTTGATTAATTCTTGAGAAAAGGAAAAATGAAGCAAGATAATATTGATAATTCTATTACTGTTAGACATTACTATTTGTTTATAAAATAAGTTTTGCTGAGAGTTTTCATATATGTTAAAAATAACTTTCAGTAATATGGGTTGTACCTTTCCCCAGGCAACTTCAGAATCCAAATTACTTGGCATTCCTTCAACTGCTGATCTCTTCGTCAATTCCGTATCTGTTGCTGCCAGCCATTCTGTTAAGACATTCATTTCCTTTCTCATTTTACGGGACAATTTCAAACATTTCTCCAACTGTTGCTTTCTCTCTGTTACCTAAATATATAATAATAATAATAATAATAATAATAAATTATAATATATTTTGCTTACTTTGTAAGTCAACTTTATATATACTGAATATATTGGAATTTTTATATTTCAATCAGTATAAAATAACCATTTTCTTACATGCTGCTTTCTATCTTATCAAACAGTCAGGAAATTAATAGTCAGTTCAAAAGTCTTCAGCAACAGAAATGCTTAACCAAAATACAGTGTCTTGTACTTGCTGCCATGATAGCAGCAACAATATAAATTATGTGAATCTGTTTCTTATTTAATTAAAAACAATATTTATGGCCAAAGTTTGAAATAAACAGGAAAATAGAAGCCAAACAGAAGATAGGACCTATTTTACATAGAGGACCTATAGTCATTTGACAGAGACATGGACAAACAGGCTTACTGTCTTCAAAATACAAACGAATCTTTCTCTTGCTAGGCAGGAGCAAGAATATTTTTTAGAGAGGCAAACATACTTATGTATTGTATACAACTGCCAATGTTATCTTCAGTACATTTTAAAATTGCTTTTTCATAGAACATTTTCCATAAACAGAATTTCTAACTAAAAAGGACAAATTGGTTTTAAACTCCAAAAATTTCACCCTCATAATTTTACTCTTATGGATAAAAACCAGGATCTAAAAGAAAAGAAAATAAGAAGAAAAGAAAATTCTCCATTAGAAAATTAGCAAGTATATGCTTCAAGGAGCACAATAAAATATTATAAAGAGAAAACTCAGCAGAAGTTTCAGTCAGTGTCATATTAATTTGAAGTCCTTCCTATGTAAACAGTATTTGTGTTCAATATAAGCTATTCTGAAAAGGCATAATAGAAACTGTATATGTAACTATATGATAAAATTATGTTTATACTACTACTTTGCTGGCAAAAAATAAATTTATTTATTTATCCAGTTAGTTAGATTTTTGTTGTTTTATTTTGTTTTGTTTTTGAGATGGGTTTCTTTGTGCTGTCCTAATTAAACTTTGTAGACCAGAGTGTCCTGGAACTCAGAGATCTAACCGCCTATGCCTGCCAAGTGCTAGGATTAAAGGCATGGGTTACACAATATTTAGTTTGATTAATACAATATCTGAAAAATAAAATTACAATTAGTCTGAATTGATATAAAATTATATAAGAAAGTAAACAAACAGTATGAATGTATATTTATGCTCCAGCCTCTAAAGATATATGTATGAATGTATATATTATGTATACACTATGTGTGTATATTGTGTGACTATTGGCATGAAAACTAAAAGAATGTCTAAAGTGTTTAACACGTTTCAATAAAAATGCTGATATAAATTTCAAATATTCAACAAAATTTATGAGAGATGTATTTGATACACACACACACGCATACACACACACACACACACATATATACATATATATATACATATATACATACATATATATATATAATGTTTACATATTGGATACACATTCAAAGTGTTAAAGGTGTATATAGCCATGTATATACATGTTTATGTGTATTGTGGGTGCATAAGCATGACAGTTTCTGTATGTGCATGAGCAGAAGACAACTTCAAATGGCATCTTCAGGAAAAGTGTCTAACGCTACTTGGTGGACACGTCTGTGGATCACCAATTAGCCTAGCAATATTACCATTTAGCCCAGGATTATTCTTGTGTCTGTATCCCAAGCATGAGATTATAAGTATGGGCCACCAAATCCAGTATTTTTACATGTGTTCTATGAATTCACTTAACTCAAATCCTCATGCTTGTGAGACATGTGCTTCACTGACTGAGCTATTGCAACCCCTAGTAGACTAGCTATTTTATTCTTTTATCCATACATTATTTCCTGGGTAATGGTGGTTCTCTCTCTCTCTCTCTCTCTCTCTCTCTCTCTCTCTCTCTCTCTCTCTCACTCTATCTCTCTGTGTATGTTTGAACACTTACAAGTATGAACTTTCCTATGCCATAGAGCATGTGTGCAATGCAAATGACAACTTTGCAAGAGAGAGTTGTTCTCTCTTGCAATGTTGGGTCTCAGCAATTGATCATGATTTATAAGGCTTAGAAGAAATTTTCTTTATCACCTGATCCATCTCCCTGGCCCAGATTGAATAATTTTGCTTTTTAACCAAGGGAATTATTAATATTTACCCACTTTACTGAAAGATCTTTTTTGCATGCAATTGGTTAAAAAAATTATAATGTGCTCCCATGTATATTTATTTTATTTATGAGCTCTATTAATAGAAAAAAATTACAGATTAAATATTTCACATGAATACAATTTTTCTATGCTCATGCATTATTGATTTTTATTTATTTTATTTTGTTTATATGCAACTAAGTAAGTTTTAAAATACATGAGATACTGCCACCTTAAGGAAAAATTTTATGTTGTTCTTGTCTATGAGAACAAAAAATAAATATTTAAAAAGAGACTAAAATGCCTCAGTAGTACTGTTTTAATATTCATTAACAACTGTATTTTGAAGATGACATTGTTATTCATGCTTATTTTCAAAAATTGTCAAAACATAGTGAAGAAATTAATGAATATAGGCATTATATCAATGGAGCTATAGAAATATATATATGGACTATATATATATATATATATATATATATATATATATATATATATGGACTATTTCTCATTCAAATTGATGAAACTTAGACATAAGAAAATTCACTTTGTATTCTTTGAACAATGCAACTCATTGGTGTTTTTAAAATTAAAAACCCCTACATTTTAAGAAATGTGCTGAAGGCCAAATTATCATTCTCAAATTTCATATGCAAATATCATAACCTCATTGTAATTGTATTTGAATATATGCATATGTGCTTTAAAGTCATTAATTAAGGTTAAACGTGGTCACAAGTATGAGTTGCTAGTCTTATAGGACAGTGGCTTTGTACAAAGAAAGAGTGAGTGATTTTTATCTCCCTACAGTGATGACACGGTGAAAAACTGGCAATCTATAATCTAAGAGAGTCCTCATTATAAACTAGGTAGGTCAACACTTTCAGGTTAGAATAGCAGTCCATAGATGTTTGAAGAATACAATACTTTTATTGGTATTTCCACAGTGTTTTTTCATCTTGTAATTGCAGTATTAACTGTTTACTACAAATGACAATGTACTGAATTAAGTACAAACATGTAAATTCTGAAGACAATTAAATTAGAATGTTTTTTCTATTTATATATTAAAAGAATAATACCCTCAAATACATTTTTTTGTCTTTTATTTTGTTAAAAAGCCACTCTGGTTGAAGATGTTTTGAAGATCAATAAATAGAAAAGTATTTTTCTTAGGTAAGAAATACAGGAATTATAGTATTTTTATAAAACTGTGTTTATATGCCAACTCTTAATTATTACTGTTTCTAAATTAATATTTACTTCAAATACAATTTTTCCTCAATTTGTGATGCATTTTGATATGCTATTAAAGAGTCATTTCATTATTTTATATTAATGGTATTATAGTGTTAAATTGTTATATATAAGCAATCAAATTTGTACTTTAGGGAATAAGTAGGACTTTGCATCATTATTAGATTCATTAAATTCTTAACAAGAATCAACTGTTGGTCCTAATAGTCTAATTTTATTTTTGTTGTTTTAAATTCTAAATAAATTTTTCAGTGGTGTTTTATACCACAAATACTCATGTTAAGACAATGGTTCTGTGCAAAAAAAAAAAAAAATTGGCCCAAATAATCATTTATCACTGAAAGAACATGATGAAAATGTCAAGTTTTCCTAGACTTTTTTTTCTTTATTACTGAAGGAAATACAAGCCAGACATGTAATGTGATTGTAATGCCACCACTTGGATAATGGAAGTAGAAGGACCAGGAGTTCAAAGTAAAACTCAGAGACTTTGTGAATTCAAGACAAACATGTGCTTCATGAGACCCTGTCTAAAAATAAATAAGAAGTACTCACCCATCACAAAATTTCAGTGTATGGATGCGAATAAATATTAAGCTCATATAGAATAAAACATTTTTGGTTTGTATTTTTACCATATAAAGTATAAAAAAAACTAACATTCTTTGATAGAGGCATCATCAAAATATATTTAACATGATCCTTCACCATGCAGCAGCATCAAAAACAGAAAAGAAAAATTATATTAAATTAAATTATTTAATTAAATTTAATTGAAATTGTTAAATTAAAAACATATATATTAAAAATGGATTTGGTAGGAGTTGTCAGGGAGGGAATAGAGATCTGGTACTAATCTATACATATGTATGCATATATATATATATGTCACTGCAATTATAATTGAATGTAAATACATAGTAAATACATTTCTTACACTGAACAGAAAGGGTTTTAGAACAACAAAAATCTTTATCTGATTCACCAATAAATACATCCTTAAGCTTTATGTGCTGTTTGACTTTATATGGATAAGCAGAGACTAAAAATATTTTAGTATCAATTTCATTTGGAAATACACGAATGAGACTGAGAATCACAATAAGGATTTCTGGTATTATATTTTATCTTGTATGCTGTTTAAAAATATACTGTAAATATCATAAAATGTGATATTTCTCTAAGTATGTACTCACCTTCGCACCCAACTCATTGTAATGCAATTTCAAAGCTGTTACTCTTTCATCAAGCTCTTTGGGATTTTCTGTCTGCTTTTTCTGTACAATTTGACGTCCGGTTTTAATCACCATTTCTACTTCAGATTTCACTTCACTCAGGCTTTTATACAAATTCTATGTTAAAATATAAAACAAATGTAAGTAGTATAAAATGTATGGAGTACTGTATTATTAATATAAAGACAAGACATTAATTGCCTTTTTCTGTTTATAAGTTAAATGGAATGTATTTTGTGGCTGTTGTCATATCATATTGTATTTTCTATTGAGTTAACCTAGGTATTTGTGATTAAAAATGTATGTGTATAATTTGCAGTTATTCATATAAATTAAATACACCATATATATTTAGTTCTTCAATGGTAACTCACAAATATCATATCTGAATATTATAGGGTTTGTATTTTATGTGCCACATTTTTTCAATTCTAGCCATAAGTTTATAAGAATGAATATACTAATTTTTGTAATAATTTTTCTGGTTTATCTAGTGCCTAAAATCTACCAGATAGTATTTGCACTCCTGCCATATGAAGTAAAAAATAAAGTGTTTTGTTCATTGCACTTACATTTAATTAGGATAAAATATAAATATCTAAATCAGTTGCCATGTATATTTTAAAACATGGAAAAATGAATTAATCTTGAATATTTTCATGGAAATATAAAAATATATTTTATTGACACCAATGAGAATATAAAACAGTAGAATTACATTATTACTCACAGAACTTATGCCATACACATATAGCTTTACATGGATAGTTTAGCATAAGAAAGCCTTAGGAGGCTAGTATTGTAACTCTGAAAAGCAGGTGCAATTATGAATATACTGCCAGTGTCACTTTGGTGTTACAGTTTGTTTTGTACTTATTTTATGAGAAGTATATAAAGTAGTATGTGTATATACATGAAAATTTTTCCTTTGTGCATATATATATATGTATATGTATATATATATATATATATATATATAGGAAAATCTCTAAATAAGATAATATATAGTGATGGATGTAGTTCTGGATTAAATTGTTCCATATTTAATCCAAACTATAATTTAATGAAAATGATATTTGTTTTTGTGATCATGTTAAGATGTTTTGTTTCAGAAAATAATGTTGTAGCCAGCAGGGATGGCACTAGCTTTTAATTCCAGTACCTGGGAGATTTTAGGCACAAGATTCATAAATTTAAGACCTCTCAGTCTATATAGTTACATATCTTAAATCATTATCAGCAACATCATCATTGTCATCATCATCATCATCAACAACAACAACAACAAACAAAACAACAAAAAATTCTTGAAGACAAGGATAGGATTATAGTATATATCATCATAAAGCATATTTAAAAGTAGAGAATATAAAATCTGTGAAGAAAGATGTCTTCACAGAAAATGCATTCCCATTGTTTCCAATATTTGTACTAGAACTAGATACAGACCAAGCTAATGATTTTGCTGATCTCTTTGTACAGACATAAAGTAGTTGTTTTGAGATCATTAACTAGAAGATAATTATTACGAAGCATTATTCTATTTAAAGAGAATGAATGTCCTTCCCATTGCAAATTTAAGTAATGCTGCATTTTTATTTTTAATTCTTCTTGAAAATTTTAATCTCTGACACCATGTATGCCTATTCTCATTTGTCTATTATCAGTAAATCACTGCATAACATTATAATCAAATACTTTTTTGGATGGTCAAGCTACTGAATATAGTTATTCCATTAAAGACATCCAAATTATTGATGAAAATACTTGCAAAATAGGAAGGCTTTATCCATTTATACAGATACAACTGACACATTTGTAAAGACATCTTATAGTACAAACAATATATTTATGTTTTGTGGTCTGGTGACATTTAAGTGTATATTCAATACATTAGGATTTATTGTATTTAGAATGTAATCTGTGGTGCCTTTCACAGCTGTATGTCTTTAATTTCTCTCAGGTAATCTGTAAGCTTGAGAATAAAGATGACTACTTAATTTAAACTTACTGAGAAACATTAATTCTGGTGTGGTTATTACTATTACAACTACTGCTGCAGTTAGAATTTCTAGATTCATCTATTTCCTTTCTTGAATTCTTTTTCATAATATGTACCAAGAAAGAATAATGTAAATAATACTCCTTCTTTATTCTGTGTAGCTATTAATAAAATTATTGACTCAAAATCACACTTCTAAAATGCTATCAAATGTCTTTTATTTCCATAAAAGCTATATCTTAATAAATTGTCATTTTTCTTATTCTTAAAATTATATGCTATAATGATTACAGTTGTATGTAATATATTGTTACCAAAGATTACTGAATTCTTATAGCAAACTGAAGGGTAGCTGTATATTTGGTACTAGGCATACATACCACACAATGACTTAGTTGTGACTGGACTACTTCCTGTTCAATACTCTTTGTTTCCAATGCAGGCAAGTGCATCTTTACTTCATCTAAAATCATCTTACTTTCTTCTAGACGTTGTTCAAAATTGGCTGGTTTTTGGAATAATCGAAATTTCATGGAGACATCTTGTAATTTTTTCTGTAACAGCAATATAAGGAAATATTAATTAATCTATCTTTAATAATTCAAACAGTCATATGTTTATAAATTTTTCATTTTCTGAAAAAATTTAAAAAATATAAATGTAAATTTATACATCTTTTTCTAACACATAGAACCTGTCATTGAGAGAATAGTATTCTGAATAAATGTGATACTAAACAGTCATAACTTAACTTATTTTTAAACTGTATAGAAGTTATATTTTAAAAATCATACTGATAGACACTATAGTATAATTTTGAATTTGCTTAAAACAAAATTGTATAATTATAAATCAATCTCCCTAGGTTTTAAAATAAAATATACCTGTGCAACATCAATTTGTGAAAGAACTCTTTGGTTGGCATCTTTCCCCTGGTTATGTTTCTTCATTTCCTCTAAACTTATCTCATGACTTGTCAAATCTGATTGGATTTTCTGTTGGAAAGAAAACACTATTAGCCAACATACTCTTAAGATTATTGCAAAGGAAATACCTATTCCAAGAAAATAGAATTTTGAAATATTCATGAACTATCACTAACAACCCATACTCCTCAAATTAGACAAGAATTCCTCAAATCTTCATTATATGATCAAAAAAGTAATTATTTCTCTCTTCAAAAGTGAGATCATTATAAAAATCCTATGGATATAATTTTTGATATAGTATTTATGTTTATATGTCATATTAATTATTGATTGCATTTTATTTCGAAAATATATTCAAATCTGGCCAAATATATAAATGCCAAAATGTACAAGTAATGTAGCCATGATGGAGGTGAAAAAATGATATTCTTAGTGTGATTCTTTGGAATATTTCAGTTTAAGTTCATGAAAATTAGAATAAGCAAATTGTGTTATTTCCTTTTCTCATTGCTGTAACCAAATATCTGGGAGAAACAATCTGAATTAGTGGTGCCTTATTTAACCTCATAAGTTTAGCAGAAATATTCTACTACTTTGGAGAAATAATGGCAGTTAAGATAACTTCATCTATAAATTGAAAGTTTGGGTTATCATTTGCTTGTTCTCATAGTACAGACCAAGAGATTTTACAGATTTTAGACTAGCACAAAGGACTCCCAAACCTCCAGAAAGTTATACTTAGTATCCAGCTAGGCAACAAATAGTTTCAGAAACAACCAAAAAGAGTGTCACATGCTATTATAAGAAAAGAATTCAAACACAATAACATGTGGAAGATTTTTTTAGAAACAAAGAAAAGAAGAATCTAAGTGACATTACTTTTTAAGACACTGAATTGGTTCATACAGCTATTGATTTTTAAATTTTAAAGAAACAAAATTTTTGTCTTCAATTTCTATCAAATTGTTAGGCTTATTTCATTTTTTGAAATTTTGGGCTGGTAATTTGAGCAAAAGTAAAAGAGAACAAGAATTGATCTTCCTGCTACAGTGAAAGTATACAACTATCTTGCTATTTTCTAGTTCTAATTTGGGGTTTGTGTTTTTATTCATAGGATATTGTCTCTTAAAATCATCTCACATTCTAAGAACCTTGAATGGCTGGTATACTTCAATAAATAATTCCAAAAAACTCTTTGCCGATAACTTCACGTGAGTGAGCCCAGTTGAGCAAACAGGTCACCAAATTATCAGCCCCAAACCTAAAATAAACTTATTAGAGATGCCAAAAACCCCCAACCAAATGAATTTCTTTAGTCC
Source organism: Grammomys surdaster (assembly GCF_004785775.1). Taxonomy (NCBI): domain Eukaryota; kingdom Metazoa; phylum Chordata; class Mammalia; order Rodentia; family Muridae; genus Grammomys; species Grammomys surdaster. The sequence goes on along the minus strand of NW_021604606.1, from coordinate 287,310 downwards.
ACAAAACCACTAGAGATTACAATACGTAACTGTTACCAATATCATAATTTTTAGTTTCCTTTAAAAAATAAAATTATTTTGCCTTTATCACCTGTGACACAGTCCTGTATACTTACAACAATATTTTCTTTCATTTTTATTTCAGTTTAGTGGATTGCATTTAATTGGACATATTTTCATAGAAAAGTGTAAGGCTGGAAAACTAAAAGCATTTTTAATTTTGAAAAACAACAAAACTAGGCATGACTTTAACTATAAGTAGCAATCAAGAATTAAATATCATACTGTCCTAAATGAACAGTATGATTGGGAAGTTTGATTGCCAAAGTATTTTGAACTATAAACTGCTTAGTAGATTAGTGAAAGACATATCTGGCCATGTCTATAAGCATATTTCTGGAGATTAACAAATAGTAAAAAACCTGCCCTAACTATGTATGGCATCAATGTATTTAGTTTCAAGTATTAATAAAATACAAGAGTGAAAAGGAGAGAGCATGCTGTTGTAGACATTTGTTCACTCCATCCTGGCCATCAACAAAGGAGGAAGCTAGACAGACCATAGATGAAAACATATGTGCCCAAGAGCACAAAAGATACTTTTAAGATACTTTGCTCAAACTTTGCTTTTTGTTTGGTTTGTTATTGTTCTCTTTTGTAGGTTTGGAGAAAATTAAGTGATCAACTAAAATGGCTTTCATTATTCCGAAACTGAAGTTTTATTTTTTTAATTAGAACCCAATGGAAAACAAACTAAATTAAGGCAGCAGAATATAAAACTAATACATGACATTCAGAAGTTCTCATATGTTAATAGTGAACAGATTGAGCCTAAATTCATGAAAGCAACCATAACCACCATTGCTACCAAAATTAAATAAGTATTAATTCTACTAATTAATTTTACAAGGAATGTGAAAATCCTCTACAGTGGCAATTTCAAAAGCATGAGTGAAGGAAATTGAAGAAGATAAACAAAAATTATGGAATGATCTCCCATAGCCAACTGGTTAACCAAAGTAGCATTAAAATATAATTGAAAGACAGCCAGGATACCCCCATGTGAAACACTCAACTTGAGTTTATTTTTCCATAAACTAAAAAAAAAGGGAGCTCAAAATAATCATTATGTTTTGATTAAACCTAATGCTAAGACCAGAAAATCTGAAATTACTAGAAGAAAACTATGCAAGCACTTCAAGTCATTTCTATTTTTCTTTTAAATTGTTATGACATGAGCACAAAATCACAGAACACAAACACAAAACAGGAAAATGGTATTACACAAGCCAATAAAGCTATTGAACAGAAACAGAAACAATCAACATCCTGAAGAGACAGTCCAGAGAATGTGAGAAGATTATCTGCCAAAAATTCCTCTGTCTTTCTGAACAGTATTGACATTTAAATTATGAAATCTACTAAAAATGAAACAAAGAATAAGGAATCACATGAAAATTTTTAGACCATGTGAAATGATATTTATCAAAAATTAAATATAAGTAATATAGAAATATATAAATGCTCAAAGTTATCCGTTATGACAAGTCACAGATGAAATTAGGTATCATCTCATCCCAAATTGGATTAGTATCATTTTTAAAAATGAAAAGAAACATATACTGGTGAGTATACAGATAAAAATGAACCCATATACTGTTGGCAGCAATATAACATACTATTACTACTATAATTGACAAGGCATAGGTTTTCTGAAGCTCTGTCAATATAATTTACAAGGCACTTACCCTGGTACCAACTTTACATCTAAAATATTCTGCATACAAAAGAGATTGCTGCAAATTCATATTTATTGTGTCAGTATTCACAATTGCTAAGATATTAATTGAACATATGTGTCCATGAATATATGAATGCCAAAATAAATTATGGTAAATGGAATATGTATATATTACAATTGCATTTTATCAAGCCAAATAAAAGTGACATCCCTTCAATGGAAGCCAAATGGATGATTACATTAGATCATCTTGCTAGATAGAACTATTATAAGTTAATCAAAGTATATAAAATTACAGTAATTACAGAAAGTATTTTACTGATAATATTCAAAGAAATTGATTATTGCCCATATCTTAACAAGGATAAGTTTTCTGGGTACAAAAAGCCATATGAGAGAGTGTAGAGAAAGAGATGAGTTATGATTATGTTGATTCATGGATAGTAATTGTCATAAATCATAGTAGTGGACTCACAGAGGAACACAGTTGAAAGAAGTGATGACTGTGAATACTAATTCCAGTGAAAAATTATTAGGAAATTACATTATGACTTCATCTTTTCATGAATACTATAGATGCCTCTGCTTAAAGAAAGATGACTTGCCTAAGTAAGGAAAAAAATTGAACTAACAAATAATATCAGTTATTCAAGCCTCTTACAGAAACAAAAATGATACAGAAAGCCAAGACACTATGTCTCCTCCAGAGATTATGAATCCTGTAACAATGACACCCCCCAATGACAATGACTTAGAATTACTTCTAAAGAATTTAAACGAATGGTGAGAAATACCTTCAAATAACTCAAAGAAGAGACAAACAGACTCTGAAAGAACACATATACTCCTACAAACACACACAGACACACAGACACACACAAACACACAGAGGTGTGGAGGGAGGGAGGGAGGGAGGGAGGGAGGGAGGGAGGGAGGGAGAACAGCACAGCACAGCACAATACAAGAAAGTAAACTGGATATATTAAAGTAGAATTCAGTAAAGGTAATTGCTGAAAAGAAGCCAATAACATGATTATGGAAATGTAAAGCTCAATAAGCAAAATAAATGCTCATTGGAAATACCTCACTGATTAATGGATTTTGAATAAAAGAATATCATAGCTTGAAGACAAGATAAGGGAACTGGATTATTTGATAAAGTTCAATGATGATTTTATATTTTTTTAGAAAACATGAGGGCTTTATGATACCACACAAATTTGTAACAAATTTATAAATTCTTCAGAGAATTCTGAAGGTTGTACAGCTTGAGCTCTGGTTCTACCCTATTATTCATTACATGTTTGTGAAAGGTAAACAACAAATTTTTTAAAATTATCATCCTGGCTACATATAAAATTTTTGTCAAGCCAACGGAAACAGTAAAGAACTTAACAAAATGGGTCTAATAAAGTATAATCTTCACCTACAATCTAATGGAAATTTCCAATGCATTATCAGATTTAGAAAATTCAAATTACATAAATCAAATCCCATCATTATATATAGTAGCTTAAGTGAGAAGTATCAGCCATAGTCTTAGGCATTTCAATACCTGAGCCTTATTTTGTGTCACTGTTTGGGAGGTTTTGGTGTGATATAGCCTTAATGGAGGAATTATGTCACTTAGGGTGGTTCTTGAGATTAAAAAAACATCATTACTTGAAGTTTAGTTTTTAATCTCTACTTCGTGTGTTTGGCTTTAAAAAAAAATGAAGCCTTATGGTCCCTATCCCTGCCACCAGGCCGTCTGACTGCTGCTGTATTTTACTCTCCACTATAAACTCTGACTATATGGTGTAACAAGCCAAAGTAAAGACTTTCACTCATAAGTTGCCTTGGGTATAGTATTTTATGGTAATAACAGAAAATTAACTAATATACCAAACCATTAAAAAACATAAGATGTTTAAATATGCATGTCTGTATGTGAGCACACACATGTGCATGCCATAAACAATCTAACTAAACTCTCATGCCAGGCGTGAACAAAACTACCTCTAAAGTTGGTTTATGGAGTTCAAGCAATCTCCAAAACATTATAGGGTATTGCTGTCGGTCTTTTTGCCTCCCAGAATTTGAATGTAATGCCATATCGCTGAATATATCAAATACTTCAGATTCAGGATATGGGAGAATTCAGCTAGAACTGACCAAAAGGTCTCTTCCCTGTGGACTGGACTCATATGATTGGAAGTTATTATGCAAACTGTCAAGAGAAAGTAACAATCAGTAGTACTACCCAGCTGTAAGTCTGTGAACCACAAAAATTATTGGACCAACAAGTTAACCACAGTTAAGCAATAATCATACTTTTTATCTTGGACAGCTAGCTGTCTTTTTGTACTTAATATCCACCTAAAAATAGCATTCTTGCCATGTAGTGTAAATATTCAACTGGGTATGGCTGGATAGCTCATTTCTATGAAGTGATTTTAAATTTATAACACACTATCAATGGCAAATAGAAAAATGAAAAGCAACAGGAAGAATAAACCAGAAAAAATATTCATTTCATATACTTTTATGTACAATAAGATATAACTGTCAGAAGTTTGTCACATGACGTGTATTCTCATACAGTTAGGATTTTTTTTTTTAAACTCAGGGCTCTCAATTTAAACTGAAGGAAAAGACCAATGTATTTAGAAATCCCATTTAGTAGTAGAACTAGTAGTGCACCACACGGTGGAGACAGACACACACAGATCTAGATCAGCATCTCTCAGAAAATCTAAGTTCTTATGTAAATGATTAGCAACCACAGAAATACTATACATGTATTTTTTCTGTATTTTTATTGATGTATTGTAACAAAAAATGTGATTTCTGACAGGGAATACAAAGTCTACTCATCTTTAAATTGGTATTGAGCTATGAACTATATTTAAGGAAATGTATTTCAATTTTTCCTGCCCACTATAAAACATCCAATTTCATTCACACCACAGAAAACAAAACTAAATAAATGTAATTTCACGGGCTTTCTAAGTAAGTACTGTGACTGAAACACTGCTTAAATTCTTTTCTTTAATTAGTTTGTATTTATCTCTATTTACATTCATTTATTCTTCTCTCATACATTATATCCTGATCACATTTTCACCTCATTCACTCCTCTCAGTTATATACCCGCCCCATCCACTGCTCCTTTGTTTCTCCTTCAGAAAAGAGCAGGCCTCCCAGCGATATCAACTGAACAGTACATAACAAGATACAGCAAGACTAGGCAATTTGCCTCATATTAAGTGTGGACCAGTCAACCCAGTAGGAGGCAAAGGGTCCCAAAAGCACGAAAAAGTATCAGAAATACCTCCCACTGCCACAGTTAAGAGTCCCACAAGAACACGCTGCTATACGACTTAAATTCTTATTTATCAGACAGCTTCTATACTGTCCAACTCTGTCTTCAACTAGCACTTCAGCTGGGATTTTGGAAATGCAATCCTCAACTAAAATTCGAGTGCTTGATAACTTGTTACAAAAAAACAATATATTTATAGTCACTGTGAAAAACAAAACAGGTTCAACTAAATAAATGCTCAACAGTTTTCAGCTGGTTTGTATTCTCTAATGTTCCGTATTGTTATATTTATAATAGAGGGAAGTCAGTGCCAAATAACTATCATATTATATGCTTATTTTCAATAGGATACTGAACCAGGGTCAAAGACCACTCTCTTCTCAGATAGTCAAGATACATTTTCTTAAAAGGTTTCCTTTTTAAAACCTAAGCTAATAAAAGCATTAGTCTGTCTTCAATGTGTTACACACACACACACACACACACACACACACACACAGAGAGAGAGAGAGAGAGAGAGAGAGAGAGAGAGAGACAGAGAGAGAGAGAGACAGAGAGAGAGAACCTAATTCTGACTATAAAAGCTTCTGTTGAGTGTAGTTTAGATAGTCACATGAACGGTAAATACTAAAGAACTTGACTAGACTTTGTAAGATTATTTTCTTAGTGCATGTACAGCGGTGATTATTTAGTATTATCTCTATTTCCATTATTTATTTTTCTTGTCCAAAGTCTGATTTTATCATCATAATTCTTTACATGCAGTTTGTTCTTCATCTACTGCAATAGTGTGCATTCCATCAGGAATCCATTCTTCTAGAATTTTCTATATTATGAAAAATTTATATGATCTGTTCCAAGTTCAGAGGGACTTCATTTGTTAAATGTAAAAAATATGGTGAACTACTAAATGCTAATGCATGCACTTATACTCTGAGCAACAAATTGTGATTCAATAAAGCAGAATGGCATTTGTAGCCATGATCTCTAATTCCTATATTATACACAACTATCTGATTTTTAAACTGGATTGCTTCCAAAATATGTATAAATAAGGTAGAAAAGGAAAAATGGGATTTAAACATCACTTTCTAATGCCCTCACATCATTCCATACATATATTAATTACACTTGGTTGTTAGTTTTGTGTGTGTGTGTGTACTTTACAAAGTACGTATTTGCTATTTCTAGCATCTTAGTTTAAAAAAATAATAATGTGCATGTGATTTTACATGCAATTACATATTATTTAAAAACAGAAATTTGCTGTTTAAACTGTCATATGAAATATGTTAGGGTATGAAGTTATTTACTTAATCCTAACTTATATAGGATTAATTTCTACTTTCAATATCATTTTCAGAAAATGTAATTAGAAACATTTTATAATTTGGATTCAAAGAAGGAGAGTATGTGAATTTGTGCACATGAGCACACCTATTATGATCAATAGCAATGTGGTCAATATTTCTACCTGTGTTATTAGCTATTTGTAGCACAATATGAAGACAGAAACATGTTTTAGAACTAATATCCATTGTAACAAATATGAGTTGTTTGCAAATGGTTGATAATAATGATTAAGAACAGAATAAATTATTTCTGTGTCATAAATAATTACTATGCTTTGGCTTTCATCTATATTGAGTATAGTTTTGAAACATTTGGGAAAAACAGATATCAGCTCTCTTTGGTTTCATTGTCTCTGTTTGAAATTGGTGCACTGCATAATTAGGAAATAAATCTTAGAATTACAATATAGACTTATTTAAGATGTCACTTCCAAATAGTTCAATGAATAAATGAAACAAAAAACATCTTCACAATTAGTTAAATAATACCTAAATAGAAAAACAAACAGCACCCCACTGAAGTTGAAACACTAAAAATATAAAAACAAACAAACCAAAAACAAACAAACAAATGTTCCTTCCCAGTTTGGATGACTTGCCTGGGCTTCCTGAGGCATTTGAGCTGCATCCACCTTGTCAGCAATATAAGCTGCCAACTGCTTGTCAATGAATTCAAGCGACTCCTGAATTAAGTGCAAGGATTTTTCAATTTCCTGGGCAGACTGGATACTCTGTTCAAGCAACTTTTGTTTCCTCACAGCCTAAATAGAAGAAGAAATAAGAGTGAATTATTGAAGTATTTGTTCATAGTGCATTCTCTACAATTTCTGTCACACAGTCAGTGAATAATCTAGACTCTTCCACAGTCACCTTTTTGTAAGACAGATTGCGTAGCTTTCGGGCACTCATTCAGCTCTGCTTATATAAATAAAAGGAAAAGAGAAAAAACAACCACTTGGTACACAGAACAGAGGTGTCTGCAGGAAAAAAAGTCACCGTATCATGCACATCAAAGGAAGAAGCTGGAAGAAAACTTTAGCAAAACCATCTCAGTTCTTGCAATCTGTCGATCTCAGGCTGAATGTTCCTACTGATCTCATTATATAGTTCAAGAGATTTGGTTTACTTAGAATAGGGTCACCGTCATCACAATCCAATTCAAGACAGATAATCCACTTCCACCGGCTAGACACATAAACAGTCTGTTCACAATAGGCTCCTTTCGAAAAGAAAAATTTATATAACCATCTGTTTAAGGATTTATTTTGATTACAGTTTTCATCCCACTTTGTAAAATTGTTTCCCCTCTCTACTTTTCTTTACAATTTGGATTATGGAAACATTACAGTTGAATGTGTACTATTATTGGAGTAGAAAGAAATATTAACTAAATTTAACACAGCTGAAATTAATCATGATTGTTACCATAAATATTGTTAGGCTTATTTAAAAATTTTCAAGTATTAATAGCATTCTAAAGGGATTGTGAAGTCTACTTTGAAGGATCTAATGACCTTTAAAGAATTTTTCTCAAGGTAAAGAATGAGTCAAAAAACTTATTTTTAATTTCTTAAGTTATCCATCACATAAAGGCATAGGCCTGATTGTGATGTACTAATAAATCTCCATCCTAGAGATTGCCCTCTGATTACAAAATGATCTTGTTTTTTCACATTGTACATATTTGAACAATCATATACATATATACATACATATATATGAAAAATGTGATAAGCTATTATTCTTTGACAAGTGAATGTAGATCATACTATTATTCTTTTTGAGTAATAGTATTCACTTAAAGATATCTGGAAAATGGGAAAAGGAGCTGAGGGCCTACATGAATACCTCTTCCTATTCTTGCTACTTTCTAGAATCTGGTAAATATCACTCTAATGTTCCCTTTGAATTTTTGAAAATATTATTTGTTTACTCCCTTTTAATTATCCAGACTTCTTTATAGAAAGGCATGTTTTCAAATTTAATTTTGATGAAAATAAATCAGGCATTATTTGTAAACCATATTTATAAATCATATTTAAACCTCATTACCATATCTGGCCTTCCATTCCATTCCTAACAACAAAACTGTTTATATCTATAGTATGATATGTGACATTTGTATGTGATTTAGAATATATAAACTAGTCTATTTAACATATTAATTTTTATTTATTTTATGTTTTCATAGTTTCTATTATTTTTAATTTGCATTGATATTCTACATTGTAGTTTCTCATTAATTATTTATATTTACTTTGGATCCTAGCTCTAATGAGGGGCTTTGCTGAATATCAGTTTCCAGAACAATACCAACAGCTTTGTTCATGACTAAATGAATGACATAAAAAGTGATTTATTTAATGAAGAAAACAGAAAAGTTCAAGCTGCCAAAAAATGGTAGTATAATGGAAATAGAAACCAAAATGTAACAACCTATTATAGATGCTATATTTGAAGAATAACTCTTCCTTAGCATATTTTTTAAGTATAAAATAGGGTGGAACATTATATAAAGCAACCTTTAATCTATTTCTATTAAAACATTCTAAGATTGAGGACTGAGACCTTGCTTTAAACTCATTTCAGTCCAAGCATCAAACAAATTGCTTTCCATAATGATTCAGATAACAGTGTTCATAGTTACAATAAGAGCCTTCACTTTCTGTATTATAGGAAAGACTGTCTGTTACATACAAAGAGTTCCTTGAGACAAGTAGATCTCTAACTAATGACACAATGTCAACATTGTGACAGGTGGATACAGAAGCCTTCCAAACATAGTAGAAAGTAATTGTGTGATCAGGCATTGTTTAAATGTGGTCCTTTCTCTGATGAAAGGCAAAGCCAACATACTTATCAGTAGATATTTGTAGAATGTTAATGTAATTGAAAAGGATGTAATGAAGTAGAATTTTAAATCATACCACTGACCTAAAATTTATGCTTCTAAACTTAATTTTGTTTTTCCATTCTTGAGATTAAATGGGCTGCATGACATGGCATAGCCAGAAAGATGGTAACAAACGATCTGAGGTGGGTTGTTTCTTAGCCTATCTTGACAGATAGCCAATAAAAGAGTGATTACATGGATTGCTTAATTATCTTAGGCAGTAAAAGACTTGATGTCAGTCCAAGCTTTGAACCAGTCACGGCATAAGCTGGTTTCTATTTCTAAACATCTTATTAGGCAGACCCCAATAGGATGCCAGCCTGTGACTTTGCAAGACACTTTGCCACACTTGACCTGCTGAATGGAATTAGGAACTCCCAAGCCATAATCAGGTATGTCCTTTAATCTCAAAACAATGCCTAAATGTCATTGTAAAATGTTATTCCATAAATTTAGCTAGTCCACTCAGCAATAATAAGAATCATAGAGATCAACAGAAATAGAAAATATCAGGATAGTTATAAAACTATGTGAGGGTGAAAACAAAATCCTAGGAATGTCTCCCTGGAAATGAAGATATTTTGCTCTATATTTTTAAATTAAAGAAGGTGTAAAAGAAGACAATACTTTAAAACTTACTATTGTTTTAATATGTTCTGCAGAATACCCTAATAAAATATAAAATATAAATGCTTTCAAAATAAATTTTTAATGATTTGTTTTTACTAAAAAAAAAATGTACTGATTATTGCTCAGATTCTTATGTAGTTCTCTTTGGTGTAACAGTGTGATAAACACATAAGAAATACTTTTTGACTGAATACATAAGACAAAAATCATTAGGTAGAAAGTTGGGGGAGGAGGAGGAGTGAGAGAGAGGAGAGGGGTGTGAATATGATCACAATAATTTTGTATAAAATTCTCAATAAGAAAATGATTTTACAAAAGAAACTCAGGAAGAATGAATTCATTGTGTCAAATCACAAAGAATTAGAATGAAATGTATGTGAAATATGCATATATATTCCAAAACAGATAAAATACATTCCAAAAGGAAAATAAGTCCAATAATATAATACAAACACTAGTTTTTAAAAAATGCCCTATTTTACATGGCATTTATTAGACTCAACATAAAATATGCAGGATTTATCTTTTAATGGAGGATAGATAAGCTCATGACTGAAAATGCATTTGGAATGTGATCATTTCATCACTAAAGTAGTTTACTGGGCAAAATTTTAATCTATATTTGCTAATAGCAAATATTCCAGTGAATGCAAACTTTATTATGAAAATCATATCTTAAATATATATATATATATATATTCCATTCTATATAGGAAGAATGTAATCATAGCATGAACAGGTGATGTATAACTAGGGGACATATTATTTTAAGCCATACCTAGAAAGCAGAAAATTAAATCTATACTGCATGTGCTAAATAATATGAAAGCACCTCTTCTTTAAAATTCCCTAATCAACACTGTCCTTCTTTCATTTGTTGTATTGTACACAAATTACATTCACTATTTACCCCCACACACACACATACAAACAGGCATACAGATGAACAATAGTGCCAGGTGGAGGAAATGTTTACCTATGAAGACCATAGGTTCTCTCTCTCATATATCCATATTTTATTATGGATATAAAATAAAACAATAGCTAACAGTAATGAGTGACAGTCAGAAAACAATGCTGACTTAGACTCTTCTAAATTTTCTGTACATTGCTAGATCAATAGGTTGCATTTACAAGAAGACTCATATGTGATGGTATGAGGATGGTGATCCACATAAACTCTGGCAAACAGTATATCACACACAGTCCCTTGTTAGAGAACATGTGTACCTTGGAACTAACACTCTTCCAAACAGGGCTGATTAATCCACTGATTAATCTTGTAATTGTTTTTGTTTTAATCCCACAAAGTTTAAAATGTTATGACCATTATGTTGTAAATATAAACAGTAGGAGGTAAGGGGTTACATATAATTAGGAAAAACATCGAAACAAACAGTGCTAATGCTTGTAAACTAAGTTATGTTGCTATTTTTTTCAAATGACAGTAAGCATAATGATATCAGTCACAGAAATTTTGCTGGTTTTGTGTTAAGTAGTCAATACTAGACAAATATGTGCCCTTTATATGTAGGGTTAGCAATGTAAGTTCAGTACAGTATGTGTGACAAAAAATCTTACCTTGGAACATTCCTTAGTAACAGAAATTTTCTCAAATCAGGAATCAGACTTTCAAGATAAAACTGGAATCGGGGCTTGTAGACAACTCATTTTGATTAACTCACATGAAATGCATCCCTAATGGTTTCTTTTTTGGAAGTACCTACAATGGCTACAATGATCAGTCATGAATAAAACAATTTTCAGGCAGTATCACATATATCCCTGGGAACCAGGAATGGTGTTTTTCTAATAAATGTAGAATTCTTTGCTGGATGATACAGTTAAGCCCAACCAACTCCATTTTTTGAAGAAACTCCATTTTGTGTGAGATCAGGAGCTAAACTCCAATTCCAGAAACAAAATCACAGAGTCCTCCTGAGCAAGTATCCTATGACAACCCATCCCCCTTAGCAACAGATAACCTAAGACATCCTGCAGAGAATAGATAACCTGACATTCATGTTTCTTAGGTGGTTTTGCCCTCCTGTTTGGTTCCTGCAGATTGCACCAGAAATTCAGTTTTTAAAATATTAATTTGCTGACCTGTATCAAAATTCCCCAAGTTTGTTGTAACCACAATAAAAACCCTGAATCCCTTGACTCTAGGCTCTCACTTTGATCCACTACAAAGTTGAGAGTCTGAGAGACCTTGCCCTGGAGCTCTTCATAAAGACCCTTATATGTTTTACATAGGAATTGGCTCCTCAGTGGTCACTGGGTACCTGTAACTTAGGCGTAACAATGAGTCCATTTTACCCTGAGCTACTAAGTTTACATTGAAATAAAACACTACCATTTATGTTGGAGTCTTTGTTCAATCAGTATTGAATTTGCTTCCTTCTTAATGATGTATCTCTGAGTAATTGAATAATTTCCCTTGTTCTGGGATTACTGAATCTTTAGAATAATTTCTAAATGTATAAGTAGTGATACATATTTATCAAAAATACTCCTATGAAATCTACAGTTCTGAAAACAATGAAAAATTAGATGGAGTATAAATATGGTTCAGTAATGTTATAATTCACTTCATCACATTTTAAAAAGTTCTAGGTCTAAAACAGTAAAAACTGTTTTCTGCTAAGGTGACTGCAATCTTTCAAATACTTTGCCCATCAAGTGGATGAGATAGATGGAAGTGGCTGCTAGGCAATTTTGCAGAAAGGGTCTCCTGTCAGGGATTTTGACTGTGGTAGGTTTCATTTGTCTGGAGTATGCACCTTAAACACTAGGAACAAGACATAAGAAACAGATGATTTTACTTCTGCTTTCTAAATTTTCTGTACATTGCTAGAGCAATAGGTTACATTTACAAAAAGACTCATATGTGATGGTATGAGGATGGTGATCCACATAAACTCTGGCAAACAGTATATAACACACTTTCCCTTGTTAGAGAACATGTGTACCTTGGAACTAACACTCTTCCAAATATCGAAGCTGGTTGAAAGACATATAAGCTGGTTGCAAACCTCATTCTTTTTTCTCCTAACCCTGTATATATTTTTCCTATGAGTGAAATTCTTCATCCTATAATTTTTTCATCCTGGTGAAGACATAATGAGATTGGTTACAGGTTCATTTATAGCCAAAAATATAGGATTAGAATTAGTTAAAAATTATGTTAAAGGACACTGTCTATAGACATGTATAACTGCTCAGTGTCTTCCCAACAGAGAACCACAACTTACATCAACAGAGAAAACATAGTGAAGATCACAGAGATATCCTTTCAATCTTATCAACAATTGGTCATATTTTCCAAGAAAGTAGACACTTTGTGTCAATAGAGAAATATGGGTATAAAGGATGATGACTTTTTCCCCTGCTTGGTTTAATTGTTCAGAAGTTGGAGATGAGCTGTATTAGCGAAAATCAGAGATCACTCATCTGTGTTAACAGAAAAATGTTAATTGTCCTCAGTGGGAATGAATCTAAAACAAGGGGTACATTAGCAATAGATTGCCTAAATCTCCCTTGGATAAAGGTGTTAGCTAGTGTTAAAAACAATCTAAGTGATTATCAAAATGTAGAAGAAAATTTCCATTACATTTGCAAGGTGAAACAAAAAAATTTCTAGTCCAAAAAGTGAAGGAAATAAAGAGAATACATATACACTAAGTGTCCTATGCCTTTCCATCTGTACGAAGTTACACTATTATATAGAACGGAGACTGAAAGAGAAATCATGGAATTAAAATAAAATGCTTGTTAAAAAAAGAAATACTGTGCTGGGAAGATAGTTTACTGCCTAAGGAGCTTACAGCCCTAGAACTTACCCAACCAAGTCTAAAATCCAGACTCCATAGCACAGGAACAATTATTATCCTAAAGGTCTCATAGAGGAATAAACAAAGAGGACAAAGATATGACTAAACTCGTGGCCTTTTAGTCTTCAATTCATAGCAAAGAAAAAGAAGAAATACAAAATATCAAAGAAAATTCATGTGAGAATATGCAAAATTGCCATCTGACATCCATATGTACACTATAATATATACACACATACAGAAATAAAAATACACATATACACACATACCACACATGCACGTGCACAGACTTACTCATTTGCAAACCAAAAAGAAGGTGAAGAAGAGCAAGAAGAAAAGAACAAGAAAGAGGAGGAAAAGAGAAGAAGGAAGAAGAAGAAGAAGGAGGAGGAGGAGGAGGAGGAGGAGGAGGAGGAAGAGAAGGAGGAGGAGGAGAAGGAGGAGGAGGAGGAGAAGAAGAAGGAGGAGAAGAAGAAGAAGAAGAAGAAGAAGAAGAAGAAGAAGAAGAAGAAGAAACACTACAAATTTAGAATTTCTCAATATAGATCAAAACAGCTATAATAAACAAAATATTTCATAAACAAGACTGAGACTGTCTTAGGTCATTCTGACAAGAAAGTCTTCCTTATCTGTCATGGAATATGCAATATCAAAGGCTTCTGTCTTAGGTTGGTAAGGCTTTGTGTAGAATCTTACCTGTCCTTGGTTTGCCAGCCTGTTAAATTAATAACTCTGAGAGCTTTTGGGGCTGCTTGGCAGGAATCTGACATTGACCAAGGACAAGGAAATGAGCTTCAAGCAGGAATCTAAATCTTAGGCTAGAACAAAGAAATAATTTCAGACAAGAATATAAATCTTAGGCTAGAACAAAGAAATAGGCTTCAGGCATGAAAATGACTTTGGGATAGGACAGGGAAGTAAGCTCAGATATTTTGGTCATTCTGTTAAGCCCTTAGAAATAGTGATCATGGGACTTTGCTTATACCATTGCCTTTTCTTTGACTGTGTTTATTGTCTTGTTTTTTCCTTGGCTATTTGCATCTACTATGTTGCTAGTTCCTCAACCTAGACCTGACAATATTTGCATGTAATTAAAATGGTATAAAACAAAAAGGAGGATGAGGGATGGGATAGGGGGCTTATGGTGGGGAGAATGAGGAAAGATGATAACATCTGAAATGTAAATAAATAAAGAATCCAGTAAAAAAAAATTAAAAATGAAACAGAATGATACAGAAGAAATGAAATCATTTTCTGTTATTTTTATACCTTCAATGGTAATTTATTAACACGTTTTTATTTTAATGACATAAAAACTGTTAAGTGTAAACATATTTTTATTACTTATTCTATATGTGCATTTCCTGAAACAGAAGAAATTACTGTACATAAATGATGTTATTCCATATATCTCTCCTACTCACATTCCTCTTTAAAAAGTAGTACTCAAGTCTAGGTGAGCCATTTACACGGCATCCCTCCTACATGGCTGAGGGAATATTTTGAGAGGGAGAGAGAGAGAGAGAGGAAGAGAGAGAGAGAGAGAGAGAGAGAGAGAGAGAGAGAGAGAGAAGAGAAGAGAAGAAAAGAGAAGAGAAGAGAGAGGAGACAAGACAAAGACAGAGAGACTGTAAGTGTCAAAGATTAGGTAGGAATGTGGCAAAATAGTGTCTTCTGACCTGAAATAAATCATTGCTTTTATGACTTCACAAAAGTTGTGGTTTCCTGAACAAGATTATCCAAATCCAGTCACCTTAACTTCCAGCACAGATAAGGAGAACCTAACAAAGTCTCACTCTTAGCTGAGAGGCTTTGGATGTTGAAGTTTGCTATGATAGGAAAAGGGAGTTTTCTTTAGAAAGTTGCTCCTGTCAGGTTGCCTATGTTCCTGTTGACGACAGCATGTCCACTTGCATAAGGAAAGCCCTGACTGGCCTCAGTAAGCTAGGAAAGAAGATGTAAAGTTGACAGAAAGATATTTGGAGGGTAATGATTTGACATATGTGAAAAGGGACTGTGAAGGTAATGTAAAAACATGCATAATATACATGCATGAAATTCTTAAATAATGAAAGAAAAGAAAAATATTATTTTAGCATATTTTTACCTCAATAAATGTTAAAATGTTTTAATAATACCCCATGAATTCAAAGCAGCCATGGGCAGCAAAATGCATTAAACATGAATACCTAACTTGAAATAGTATTTTATGTTATATGAAATAACTATTAAGTCTAAATCTAGAGGTAAAATATAAGTTATAGGCAAGTAAGTTTCAGTAAAATGAAAATACTAAAAATGATTCTGAAATCATACACATAAAAAATGATGTTAAAAGCATATTAAACAACTGATTTAGTTTTTAGTTGATTAATCCAAACCTTGCTAAAATATCATCAAAAAATTTCCTGCTTCAGCATATGAGAACAGATATAGAGAGCCATAGCTAGACATTATGCAAAATGAGAGTGCCTGGAACTTCACCTAGAAATGACATGTCATTATCAATTCCTTCCACTAAAGGCTCAGAGAACCCCAAAGAAGATGAGGTTGAAAAACAGTAATAGCCCAAGGAGATAGAGGTCACCAGGTAAACAGGCCCTCTGAATCAATATGAGCAAATTTCATTTGATCTCACAAGACTGAGGCTGCATGCACTAGGTCCTTTGTGTATATATTAAGCTTCCTGTTTAGTTTTTACTTTGGGTGGGGCAATTTCTGAATGTGTAAACAAGTGGGTCTCTGATTCTTATTCCTTCTCTTGGAGATTTTTCCTTCTACTTTTGTCTTTCAACTCTGATATGATTTTTCTTTGTTTGTCTTAATGTATTTTGTTGTATTTTATTATCCCTTAGAAGCCTGCTTGCTTTCTTTTTAATTTCATCTGTATATACTATGACTACTACTACGACTACGACTACGACTACTACTACTACTATTATTTATTTACATTCAAAATACCACATCCCCTTCAGGTCACCCTCACAGAGTCCCTCAAATCTCTGCAGGATGAGAGACATCCTTTCCCACTGAGACCAGACAAGGCAGAAAGGGAGGATGGATCTGGATGGGAAGAGAGGCAAGGAGGAACTGGAAAGAATAGGGGAAAAGAAAACTGTAATCAGGTATATTATGTGAGAAAAACAATAAAGCCTTTTTCTGATTATCTTCAGTGAGATAATAAACCAACCATATTATATAGAAACTAGGTTAAGTTCTTAACTCCTGAATGCATTTGAAAACATTTTAGATAGTAAAAGCAATAAAAACATAAAAAGGATACTTGGACATGTCATCTTTTGTATGCAACCCAGGTAGTCACATTGTAACCAATTGTAGGAGAGCCCACACTTAGCTTATTTTTCTGCTGTTGCTTCTTAGCAATTATGACATTTTGGACAAGGGTTCTACATTTGTTTTTCACACTAAACCCCTAAAGTATGCAGCTGATCTGATTACCATAATTTAGCCAAAATAACCCAACAGCTAACAGGCTGAAATAAGCTAAAGTAAACTGAATATGTTACAGGAGAAATAATACATGAAATTCACATCCCAGCCAACAGGACATGGTGACATATTGAAGAAGAAATATCAAATGAGGATGTTCTAAATATTGCTATCATTGTAAGACAGAATTCCAAAGACTGAGGTCTTGGTTATTTCAGACTATAATCAAACACTTTTTGAAGACAATAATTATACATAACACAACCAAGATTCTCTTTTCTTTTGATTCCTTAAGTATGAATGTGTGTGCAATTTTGATCTATGGAAGTATTTTACAAAAAACTGTGAGATGCTTAGAAATTGACTATTCTTACTACACATGGTAGTGTGTTGGCCTGATGATATTTATATTCTATTGTTATTACTGTTTCCTCAAGACCAGGTTGCTCCAGAGGAGAGAGTCCTCATGTAGACCCAATATATATTATGTGACTGTACCCCCAAGTTATTTTTGATTGGTGAATAAAGATGCTAATATCTAATAGCTTGGTAAAAGGGACATAGTTTGTGTATGGGATTCCTAGGCTTGGCAGTGAGGGGAAAACCACAAAGAGGAACAGAATGTGAATGGAGGAGAAGCTGCCATGGGTTTGGTGAGTAATAGAAATGTGGCCCTTGGGGGCTGGCCAATTGGAGTTAAGAGCAGTCGACATAAAACATAGTAAACAATAACTTGGGGTTATCTATAGGAAAGTAGATTCTAATAGCATAGAGGATATAGATCTGTCCAAATTGTTTGCTGTTTAAGGAAGATTGTACATAATAAAATGTGTAGGGCTTTTATCTGAAAAATTAATGATCAAGATAGGGTGGAATCCTAGGATTATACAATCAATATATGTTTTTGCTGAAGTAGAACAGAGCATAATTTGAATAGGAGCTCTTTTGCTCTGAAGCATTGGCCAGGACTTTGCCTTCTTAATGGAACTTTACAATGGAAAAGATCTTGTACTAACAAACAGGGTACCATTTATGTGTTCTGCTACCCATCCCCTCCTCAAGCCATAGCTTCATGGACCTAAGCCTTATACAAATTTCTCAGCGATGAATTCACCATAAATCAATATTTCACTCTTACAGCTTTCTTCACAATTTGACCTTGTCTAGTCCTAATTTTATCATTTCTAATGTTAATTCACTTTTGTCTCTTATTTGCAGTAATTTGATTTTTCATGTTAAATATGTCTTAATACTGAATTTTCCTTCAACTAAAAACTTTCTGAAGTTACCCTTGTCTGTAAAACTAACCTGTTTCATCTATCTTGTTATCTATTTCAAATTACCAGGCCTTTCTCTTGTCTTGTCACCCTGCATTCAATGCCTGTAATGTGTCTTATTTTTACTTTTAAATCATTCTCATTTTTCACTTTTCTCTCCAGAACTTTTGAAGAAGGCAGCTCTAATAAGTAAGTGAAAGATTGAATGGAAAGTGATCTAGAAGTATCTACTCCTGTTTTCACTCTGTCCTGGAATGTGGGAAAATTATTACATAGAAAGTGGCAAAATTATTGAAGGTGTTTTACAAGTCCCAGGAAACTTGCTACATTCAATTTTCTAGCTCTATACCATTTTATATAGTATTTAATACCTCATAAAATGGTACTATTTGAATACAATTCACAATATTTATTAGTTTTGCAAGTCTGTAAGAGTAATATATCATTATTTTAATATATAGGTTAATCCTTACTGTTATAATATCCTTATGATTAAAAAAAACTGCTTATAAGCAGAGCCCAATATTATTGACATCTCATTCACTTAATGACAAAGTAATATAAAGAATTCTAAACTGGGCATAAAATTAAATTAAAATTGTTTAATTAATAAAGAAAAAATACAAGGAGAACATAAAACATTTTCATTCTCCAGTTTTTGATACAATATTCTACCCATTATTGTCAAATTATACCATAATATTTCTAAAGATTTATTTAATTTATGTTATTTATGTGAGTATAATGTAGCTCTGTATAGACACACCAGAAGAATACATCAAATCTCATTACAGAATGTTTTGAGCCACCATGTGGTTACTGGGAATTGAACTAAGGATCTCTGGAAGAACAGTCAGTGCCGATAACCACTGACCCATCTCTCCAGCCCTACATAATGTAAATTTTAAACTGTATAACATAAATTAATTCTAGTATTTATTTTGTGTCTTGCTGCTTTTTATTTATGCTGATTCATGATGGCTTTGTTTTCTTCATACATGCTTAATTTGATGTCAAGTATGACCAAACAATGTCTGTGGGCAGGATATTTTTTTCTGATAAAGTACTTGCATTTGCTTCTGATTAGTGCTAGTATTCTGCAGTTACTTTAATTTATTCCTTCTTTTTTTATATATTCCTTGGCCTCAGTTTCATCTAAAATCACTGTAAAGCTCCCCTTACAGCTTGAGTCTGACACTTAGATTTACTTACTGTCAATTATCTTGATTCATGAAAAAAGAGTTTCCTAGATATAACAGGGTAATACAAGGGTTAGCCCTCATAAGTAGCTTACCTGTATGCCCTGCCCATTAATTCTTATTTCTGCATCTCTTCTAGTGAGGATGATTCATTGTATATCTGTTAGAAATTTTCCTGTGTCATAGAATATAAGGTATTTTGAGAGATGTTGCCTGCCTCTCTCTAGCAATGTAGGTTAATATGCTTTCGGAATATTAAGATTATCAAATCTATTTTAGAAAATAGCTTGCAATTACATTTGACACTATGTATAAGTAACAGCAAAAGAAGTGATATAAATTGTGGCTTACTGGTTAAGAAGCATAAACATTACTATTATTATAGTTTAACAATTTTTAAAAAATAACAGAATCACAAAGCATATTCTTTTTTTGTACAAAATACTTTGCAATAAAATTAAACCCTTTAATTGACTTACACAAAGCCAATTCTTTTCAGTGTGCCTTGAATCAATATTTATCATTCTGGTCTATTTATCCTAAGCAAGATGTAGCACTGAGTGAACATTTTGTCATAATTATCCAGAACAATTAAAGGGTCTCTGCAGCTATCTATCATGACAGTTAATACTAAAGCAGAATTAACATGTTCAGATGATATTTCTCCTTTGTTACTCTGATGCTTATTTGTTGTAAGGTAAAAGAATTTATAGACAGACTACAGGATGGATTAGTCAGTGTGTAAATATAATTGCCATGCAAAGCTAATAACATGAGCTTGATCTCCAGAACCCACTTACATAAATGTAGACTAAGGAAACAAAACAACAAAATTGTTGTGTGATCTCTACTTGCAAGTTATAGCATGCACACTCACTCATACACATGCACACACACACACACACACACAAACACACACACACGAAAATAATAAATAAATCAATTTATAGACAGATATGAAAAAGGATAAATTTTAATAAAGATAAAACAACATTAATCTTATGAGAAAATATATAGGCATCAGACTTCTAAGCATATAGTTATAATATTTAGTATTCAAAAATATATGCTTTTAGTTAATTATTCCTAAAAATTTTGTTGTCATATATTTAACACATATAGTGATAAATTTTGTAAAGTTATTTCAGTGTTAGAATATTGTTTACATTGGATAAATTCAACATTCTTCCTCCTGTTTCTTATCTCTTCCCTACTTTTAGTTCCCTCCTCCACTTCCTTTCAGTCTTAATAATGTTTTTAAAGATTTATTTTATTTATGAGTACACTGTAGCTGACTTCAGACTCACCAGAAGAGGGCATCAGATCCCGTTACAGATGGTTGTGAGCCACTATGCTAGGAATTGTAATTAGGACCTCTGGAAGAGCAGTCAGCTCTCCCAAACCCTGTGCCATCTCTCCAGCCCTAGTTTTAATACTTTTAAACTCATGATCCAAGTTTATTTTTAAGTTGAAAAATCAGACAGAAGTTGTGTCCCTATACTAACATAGTCACCCTAGCACTTGGGGGTAAAATGCAGGAGGATTATGACTTTGGCCCCAGAATGAGCTATCTCAAAGTAAAAATACATATATATGATGGAGAAACTGTTTATTCCCAACAGAGATTTGCTGCTGTATCTACAACAGGACTCCTATAACTATCATTATGCAGAAGTTCAAGACCATTATATGGAATGAAGTATTTGCATATAATACACCTATCTCCTTATTTTATATTTACAATTTTCTCTAGATCTTTGTGATGCTCAGTATAACTATTAAGAAACATATGTTGTGCCAGGCAGTGTTGGTGTATGCCTTTAATCTTAGCACTTGGGAGGCACAGGAAGGCAGATTTCTGAGTTAGAGTCTAACCTGGTCTACAGAGTGAGTTCCAGGACAGCCAGGGCTGCATAGAGAAATCCTGACTTGAAAAACCTTAGAAAAAGAAAAAAGGAAAAAAAAGAAACATATGATTCATTGTGTTGTTTAGGGAATAATGTCAAGAATAATAGCCTGTATATGATCACTATAGGTAAATATGTTCTAGACATTTCCTGTCTGTACTGGGTTGACTCTCTATATAGAAAATCAGAAAACATACATGGCCTATAATAGTCATTTTGTTATATCTTTTCTTCAATACAAACCAAGGATCATAGAGGCTTGAGGTAATATAATGAGATGTTCATGTACCTTGGTTCCAGGTACAAAGACATTTAAATTTAAATGCTTACAAGCCTATAGCCAGTTTATAGTTTTTGAAATTTATGTCATTGTATAAAAAGTTTCATATAATAAGGCAATTTGAGAACAGAAAAAGAACTTAGTATCACATATTTGGAAAAGTACTGAGGCCTGTATAACCAATATACTATCACTATGATTGTTAAGCACTTTGTTGTATACTAAAACATCTTAAAATTTGGTCAATTATGGACAGAATAAAGGCACTATAATATTCTTTAAAAATGCAATTTGCATGGCATTTGAAGCTGTTTTCTGGTTTGTTAATCATCCTCAAAATTGTTTCTATGACAAGAAAATGTAGTTTATGAAGAGTAGATGATACCTTTAAAATGACTGAAATAATTTATTTATTTGAATGCAAACTCACATTCTAAAATTAGGAATCGGATCTAGTACATCTCTCTTAAATATTCATAGGCAATAAAATCCCTGGCTGTATGATTGATTTTACAGGCAATTGAATGTTACCTTATCTCTGCATAATTGCAGCTATAAGAAGCATTAGATAGGCAATAAAAACCCCTTCAAGCCTCTGACATAAGCATTTAATTGAGAAGAAAATGGGTTAAAGCTCATCTTTAGATGAAATAGCAGTTAGTTTATAAAGGAAAATATGTTTTTTGTAGGCAGGAAATAACAAAAAATGATGACTTTAAAACAAAGTTACAATTCTTGACCATCACATAACATAACCTGACTAGATAGCTGGTGACAATAACCAAAGTAATACTATTAACATTATTAAGTATTTCTAAATTATCTAAGTAAGTCCAGCAACTACCCCATTTATACTCTTGAATCTTGTTTTTTTAACCATCAGTTGGTCAAAAGAAAAACAAAGAGTCTGAGAGATGTCAAAGCCAACATGTCAACAACAAGATCTCTAACCCTAAACATCAGTGAAAATGGTAAATTGGGGGTAAGAAAGGTTACAACAGTCTGAGATGAAGATTAAAGTAGCTCAATAGTGTTACTCAGTCAACATAGGGAACGTGCATCCACAAAGCCTCAACCATATTGTTGTCTCACCAGCACAATTAGGACATATGGCATGCAAATATTGGCATGGAAAATGCATCATGGTACTACTTTAGGTAAAGAGAATAGCTGGTCAGTGGCTGCTAAAAGGGGGCAAATTAATGTACCCCATGGATGACATCCTGCAAAGGATATCCAGTCCAATGTGTTAGCCTAGGATAAATATATATATAAATGGACTCAGTAGTTTACACACACACACACACACACACACATACACGCACACACACGCATACACACACACACATCTATATACATGTATATAATATATGCATATGTATGTATGTATACATATAGCAATGATAATTGTGAATAATTTGAAACAGAAGAATACAAGAAGAATTCGAGTGGGGAGGGAGGAGTGGCAGTGATGTGGATGCAAAACTTCATGGACATTTAAATTCACAAGAGGTTTTTAAATACCAGAACAATAAATTCAAAGGATAGTATCTCAAAGAGAATATAGTTTTCAACAAAGTACAAAATTGTATTTTTCTGTCTCCAAATTTCTGCACTGTTTGAGTCTCTGTCTTGAATTCTCTCAGTGATGGACTATCATCTAGAAGTACAAAGTCATTTCCTCCTCAAATTTTCTTGGTCACAGTGTTTCATCATAACAGTGGGAACACCAAGATAATATATTAAATATTAGTTTATAAGTCTGATCATGGTTTCTTGATATGTCTCAGTATGTGTTTATACTTCCTGTTAGAAACCATGTATTTCTAAGAGGAATGACATGCATGTCAAAGGAATTGACTCACTAAAATCTGAGGCTGTACTGAGATAAAATATTTTTTTATTTTTACTGGATAAGACTGTGTTGCTCATATATTTATGAACTGTATATTAAAGAAATTTCCCGTTTATCTTCATACCTCTTCATGTAGTTCCCTCCAACGAGAATTAAATGTCTCAAGTTCCTCATTGATCAGTTCATCCATGACACCTCCATCTGTAAGGGTCTGTGCCAACAGGCGAATTTGATTTGGGTTCTCCTCTGAATGATGCATCAGATTTTCAAGAGACTAAAAAAGAATCCCAACAATTGATATTTCATCTTCTTGTCTAAATACATTGAATGTATAAACAATGTTCTGTATTTTCTCATTTACATACAATTTAGTCATAAGCAATGTAAACCAAAATTTATTTTGCATTAAAATAAAACTTGAAGGAACATTATTGCTTACAAAATACAAGGATTGCATATGATTCTTTCACTGAGTTATCTCTGTATTATGGACTGTGCTTTGAAATAATGGCTTATCATTTTCTCAGTGAGAGCCTCCTCTTTATTTATTTTTTAATTGTCAGTGTCATGAAGGTAAAGTGATTCTGAAAATATGTGTAGTGGAAGCTCATTAGCCCAGTTTCTTTTCAAAGAAACTTCGTTACTCTTCACATGTTTTCACATAGGTACAGTCTGGTCCTAGTGATATTAGTACTAAAAGCTGATATCATTTCACAAGATCTCACAACTATGTAAGTGGTAGATATAGGTTTCAACAATTCTTTCAATGAGTTGTTTCCAAAAACATAAAATTGTCCCAAGAGATGTTTTTGTGTCTTTTAAAAATTTTTTCTGAGTATTTTTCTCTTTATATTCTAATAAAGTGCATAAACTGTTAATTAAATAAAAGGTCAACTTGTTAAATAAAGGTAAACTGATGTTTTTCTCTCACAACAGATCATGAAATAGTTGGGTTAGTGGGAAGAATATGATAAAATGTAATATAAAAATACAAGTAAAACAAATAAATAAAAATTAAGAATTTATGAAAAAATTAAAAAGCAAGGAAGTTAGAAGTGTTACAGCTTTCTTATTCTTGTCAAATACAAGTATATCCTTTTACTATTTAAAAAGCCATAAGAATAAAGAGCATCAGCCTCACCAAACAATAAATACACATGTAATAGTCAATAGGAAGTTAAGTACTAATGATAAGGACTTCCTATTATTTCTTTAACATTTTCCTGTGATGTATCAGTCTCCTCTGATTGGAATATATTTTACTAGAATGACTAATATACAAACAATGGTATGACTATAACATTTTCCACATGTGTCTAATGCATTTTGATCATATTTACTTCACCTCCACCCCCCACATAACAGGTTCTACTTTTCTCTATCCTAATAATTCTCCTTTCATTTTCATATTTGGTTGGGTTATTTTTCTTTAGCTTTCACATGGGAGAGACATGCAAACAACATGAACATGCCACTTCTTTTTCAAAGTATTACTTAAAATGTGGTAATTATAGTCTGATAATATAATTTATAACTTGTATATGCAAACTCATAATAAAATTTGTGTATTTATATGAGTATTTGAAAGGTATATTTGTATTTATAATATATATTAAGGTATATTAATATATATTAAATATATTATATATTATTTATTATTATATAATTATTTATATTATATAATTATTTAAATATTATATATATATATATGTGTGTGTATGTGTATGTATATATACCTTAATATATATTAAAATTTTCATTAAAATTCTTTTAAATAATATTATATGCTCTAGTTCAAAAAATTATATAGCTTTAAATCTAGAAAAACTTTGCATTAGCAAACTGTTCATCTGTACTCAAAAGATTTTATATTAAGCCCTCTTTAGAAGTTTGTATTAGATTTAAGAAAGTAAAGTAAGTACATAGAAATTAGTAAGATAATAAAAGGAAAAAAAACCTCCAAGATGGGAAGATAAGACATTCTCCTTTAACTCCTTAAGAGCTTGAAGGATCCTAGAAGGAACAAAGAATTTGTCCAAAATGTCAGGAGTGGAGGATAGCTAGTAGCCACATCCTCTTCTTTGTGTTTTAAAATATTGTATTCTCATTGGAGGTAAATCTTTTCAATGTTGAATACAGTACACCATTTAGAGGAGTTGACAACTTACTTCTAGCACCTCAGTGATTTCCTCAGCTCCTGCAGGAACATTTTCCATGGTTTTAAGCTTCAATTCTACTTCATTGAGCCACTTGTTTGCTTTCTCTAAATATGACAATAACTCATGCCAACATGCCCAAACTTCCTAAGAAAGAAATGAATATTTCAGATTAAATATTTCCTTATAAAAGTAAAATATAGGGCCTCCATATTATAATTTTAAAACTTCTAAAAATAGAAGATTTAATTTTCTGCATTTACCCTTTACTTTGCAATAGATGATTTAAAATGCAACTAGGTATTTTGTACATCTAATACCGTAGTAATTATAAGTCATTAAGAAAACAGTTTATTACATGAATAAATTCAAGATCCTGTGATTTGCCTTTTAAAATTAGACATTCACTAACACTACAGTATTAAAAATAGATATATCAAAATGTATGATAGTATGCATGCATATGCCCACGTTCCTCAAACACCAATAAGTACAATGTTTTGTTACTTATAAATTCACCAAAAATGTATAGTTTTATATTTAAAATCAGAGCATGTATTTAACTATATGTCTTTCATTATTAAACATATTTAGGATTTATATATTAATGGAAAAGATATTTTATCAAAAAGCTTCAAAGGTTTTATGTCAGTGACTATGTTTCTTTACATAATAATAGACATTAAATTTCATTCAACTATGTTCAATTCTGTTTTGCAGTGAACCTTCACATACAGCTACACACACACACACACACACACACACACACACACACACATATATATATATATATGTATATATAGTACAAATATATATGTATATATATTCCTTCATTACATTTTCATTATGTTCTCAGGCCAGATTACCACAAACAAAAATACTATATCAAATGCACGGTTATTTCTAGGTAGTTTTGTTACACAATGTAAAATTTTGAAATTTTGTTCCTTAAAGAAAACATTCAGATTCCTAAAGATAATCTAGAAGAAGAGGTACACAGGAAAAAATTACACAAAACTGACAATATGAAAATGAGTGTACATATTTGACCATACTTAAATGAAATTTTATCATTTACCAAAATAGTCTCCAAATTAATATAAAAAGGTTTTGTTTATTTAATATATAACATTTGCTAATATTTATATAATAATAGTCAATCTTCTTAACAAGTCTATAAATGAACGAACAATCAAGTGAACACATGAAAATAAAGCCTATCATAGCCATAAAATAAAAAAACAGAAAAAAAGAAACAAAAAAATGTGGGTCTGGAAAGATAGCACTGTTCTTAAGTAGGACTTCGATTCTGTACCTAGGAGCCATATTGTATGACTCATAACAACCTATAAATCCAGTTCCAGGAGATCAGTTTCATCTTTTTGTCTTCAGAGGCACATGCATGTATGTTGCACACACAAATAAAAATAACTAAACAATGAAATAAATTTTATATAAAACTGCATATACATAGATATTTTTACTCATTAAGAGCCACGGGAACAAGATAGGATAAAAATCATAGAAGTGGGGAATTCCACTTCCCTTCAGCCCCTGCCTGGTCCTTTGGGCTGGAGCAGACACAGAGTTGGTCTGCTCCTGTCCTGTGGAGAATCTGAATCCTGAGTCATCCAGGGGCCACTGCAGTCAGAGCAGCTGGTAAGAACTCCATCTCACTCCCTAAGTCCCAGAGATATATCTGGGAGCCAGGGACATTCAGGGCACAGCAACTACCCAAACCCCGCCCCTCCGGAATTCCACTTCCCTTCGGCCCCTGCCTGGTCCTTTGGGCTAGAGCAGACACAGAGTTGGTCTGCTCCTGTCCTGTGGAGAAACTGAATCCTGAGTCATCCAGGAGCCACTGTACTCAGAACAGCTGGTAAGAACTCCATCTCACTCCCTAAGCCCCAGAGATACATCTGGGAGCCAGGGACATTCAGGGCACAGCAGCTACCCAAACCCCGCCCCTCCGGAATTCCACTTCCCTTCGGCCCCTGCCTGGTCCTTTGGGCTGGAGCAGACACAACAAGATAGATAAACCGTTAGCCAGATTAACCAGAGGGCACAGAGACAGTATCCAAATTAATAAAATCAGAACTGAAAAGGGAGACATAACAACAGAAACTGAAGAAATTCAAAAAATCATCAGATCCTACTACAAAGGCCTATACTCAACAAAACTGTAAAACCTGGATGAAATGGACAATTTCCTAGACAGATACCAGGTACCAAAGTTAAACCAGGAGCAGATAAACCATCTGAATAGTCCCATAACCCCTCAGGAAATAGCAGCAGTCATTAAAAGTCTCCCCACTAAAAAAAGCCCAGGACCAGATGGTTTTAGTGCTGAATTCTATCAGACCTTCAAGGAAGACCTAATACCAATTCTCTTCAAACTATTCCACAAAATAGAGACAGAAGGAACACTACCCAATTCGTTCTATGAAGCTACAATTACACTCATACCCAAACCCCACAAAGACCCTACAAAGAAAGAGAACTTCAGACCAATCTCCCTTATGAACATCGATGCAAAAATACTCAATAAAATTCTAGCAAACCGAATCCAAGACCACATAAAAACAATCATCCATCATGATCAAGTAGGTTTTATCCCAGGAATGCAGGGATGGTTCAATATTCAGAAATCCATCAATGTAATCCACTATATAAACAAACTTAAAGAAAAAAACCACATGATCATCTCACTAGATGCTGAGAAAGTATTTGACAAAATTCAACATCCCTTCATGATAAATGTCTTGGAAAGATCAGGAATTCAAGGCCCCTACCTAAACATAGTAAAAGCAATTTACAGCAAACCAGTAGCCAACATCAAGCTAAATGGAGAGAAACTTGAAGCAATCCCACTAAGATCAGGGACTAGACAAGGTTGCCCACTCTCCCCCTACCTATTCAATATAGTACTGGAAGTCTTAGCCAGAGCAATTAGACAACAAAAAGAAGTCAAAGGGATACAAATAGGAAAGGAAGAAGTCAAAATATCGCTATTTGCAGATGATATGAGAATATACTTAAGTGACCCCCAAACTTCCACCAGAGAACTCCTAAACCTGATAAACAACTTCAGCAAAGTGGCTGGTTATAAAATCAACTCAAACAAATCAGTAGCCTTACTCTACATGAAAGATAAACAGCCTGAAAAAGAAATTAGGGAAATGACACCCTTCAAAATAGTTGCAAACAATATAAAATACCTTGGTTTGAATCTAACCAAGCAAGTGAAAGACCTGTATGACAAGAACTTTAAGTCTCTGAAGAAAGAAATTGAAGAAGATCTCAGAAGATGGAAAGATCTCCCATGCTCATGGATTGGCAGGATTAATATAATAAAAATGGCCATCTTGCCAAAAGCAATCTACAGATTCAATGCAATCCCCATTAAAATCCCAACTCAATTCTTCACAGAGTTAGAAAAGGAAATTCTCAAATTCATATGGAATAACAAAAAACCCAGGATAACGAAAACTATTCTCAACAATAAAAGAACTTCGGGAGGAATCACCATGCCTGACCTCAAGCTGTACTATAGAGCAATAGTGATAAAAACTACCTGGTATTGATACAGAGACAGGCAGGAAGATCAATGGAATAGAATTGAAGACCCAGAAATGAACCCACACCCCTATGGTCACTTGATCTTTGACAAAGGAGCTAAAACTGTCCAGTGGGAAAAGGACAGCATTTTCAAAAAATGGTGCTGGTTCAACTGGAGGACATGTAGAAGAATGAAAATTGATCCATTCTTATCCCCTTGTACAAAGCTCAAATCTAAGTGGATAAAGGACCTCCACATAAAACCAGATACACTGAAACTAATAGAAGAGAAGGTGGGGAAAAGCCTCGAATACTTGGGCACAGGGGAAAAGTTCCTGAACAGAACTCCAATGGCATATGCTCTAAGATCGAGAATTGACAAATGGGACTTCATAAAATTGCAAAGTTTCTGTAAGGCAAAGGACACTGTCAATAGGACAAAACGACAACCAACAAATTGGGAAAAGATCTTTACCAATCCTTCATCTGATAGAGGGCTAATATCCAATATGTATAAAGAACTCAAGAAATTAGACTCCAGACAACCAAATTACCCTATTAAAAAAGGAGTATAGAGCTTAACAAAGAATTTTCAAGGGAAGAAACTTGAATGGCCGAGAAGCACCTAAAGAAATGCTCAGCATCCTTAGTCGTCAGGGAAATGCAAATCAAAACAACCCTGAGATTCCATCTCACACCAGTCAGAATGGCTAAGATTAAAAACTCAGGTGATACTAGATGCTGGTGAGGGTGTAGAGGAAGGGGAACACTCCTCCATTGTTGGTGGGACTGCAAGATGGTGCAACCACTTTGGAAATCAGTCTGGCGGTTCCTCAGAAAATTGGACATAGCATTACCCGAGGATCCAGCTATACCACTCCTAGGCATATACCCAGAAGATGCTTGAACGTATAATAAGGACATATGCTCAACTATGTTCATAGCAGCTTTATTTATAATAGCCAGGAGCTGGAAAGAACCCAGATGTCCTTCAACTGAGGAATGGATTCAAAAAATGTGGTATATTTACACAATGGAGTATTACTCAGCTATTAAAAACAATGAATTCGAGAGGGTACTAGGTAAATGGATGGAACTAGAAATTATCATACTGAGTGAGGTAAGCCAATCACAAAAGAACACACATGGCATTCACTCACTGATTATTGGATATTAGCCCAGAACCTTGAAATGCCCAAGATGCAACTCACAGGCCACATGAAGCCCATAAAGAAGGAAGACCAAGTGGGGGTGATTCGGTTCTTCTTAGAAGGAGCAACAAAATACTCAAGGGAGCAAATATGGAGACAAAGCGAGGGACAAAAACTGAAGGAGGGGCCGTCTGAAGACCTTTCCACCTGAGTATCCATCCCATGTGCCGTCACCAAAGGTAGATGCTGATGTGGAAGTCAGGAAGTGCATGCTGATAAGAGCCTGATATGGATGTCTCCTCAGAGGTCTTCAAGAGTCTGACATATTCAGAGGCAGATGCTCACAACTAGCCATTGAACTGATCATGGGTTTCTCAATAGAGGAGTTAGAGTGAAGACTGAAGGAGCTGAAAGGATTTGCAGCACCATGAGGAGAACAATAATACCAACCAACCACAGCTCCCAGGGTCTAAACCACCAGCCTGGGATCACTTGGGGGGGGGATCCAGGGCTTCAGCTGAATATGTAAGAGTGGAGGGCCCTGCGGGGCATAAGTGGAAGAAGAGGACCTTGACCTCATGAAGGCTGGATGCCCCAGGGGGTGGGAATTTTGAGGGTGGGGAGGTGGGAGTGGGGGGTAGATAGAGGTTACATTCTCAGAGAAGAAGAAGGAGGTGTGAGGGGATAGGGGGTTCCAGGGTGGGTGGGGGATGGGGTAAGGGGACAACATAGGAAACGTAAATAAAACATCCAATAAAAAAAAGAAAAAAAGAAAAAAATGATAGAAGTGATATGACATTTTAGCTAACACAAATGAAGAAATAAATCAACAAAAATTATGTGTATTACAAGGAATGTGATATTGGAAGGACTACTTATCATTCTCATTGGCATGGGAATTGCATACTTAGTATCTCTATAGCTCCGTTTTTTAGCATTTATCTTAGTGAAAGTATTTACCATTAACAACCTTAACCATTTTAAGAGTGTGTAACATTTATTTTCTTAAAAATATGTGGAAACCTAATGTCATAGAAATTTCCTAATATAAACACATATATAAGTGCAATTTAAATGAAATTGGCATATGATGGTGGAGTTAATACCCTGAGTTGACATCACGTGCTTTCAAGTAAACAACCTAGCTTGAGTTGGCCACAAGTTTCCCATCAAGCATCTCAAGTACTAAAGGCTACTGCCAGCGCTTCCACAGCTTAATGGTGAGACTCTATTGCTGAAGATACCACAAGCATATGACACAGAATATGGGGAATCTAACAGGTATTCAACTGTTTGCTTCATAGCTACTAGCAAGCATTATTTTGGTAATTGTAATATAAAGACTTTTAATTACAGTACCATGACAGTTATCCATATTATGTGTGAGATTATAAGAGTTAAATCCATTAAGTATAGTAAAAACAATGATGCAGTCTCATAGTACATCATCCTGAGAGCATCATCAATACCAAGGCTAAAATTAGAAAACATTTATTTTAAGGGACACTAAATAGTTATCAAATCCCTGATATTTCCCCCATTATTTATAGTCTTTAAAACTAATGAAGGATGTTCTATAGCTGTCTGCTTAACATATCATTTTAAATTACCTGTAATCCTACCAACTCACCATAATTTATTAATTTTATGTAGTATATTTCAAATAGAAAATTAAGTATTTTTCCTATAAAATGATTATATAAACCTTAAATCATTCCAATCTCCTGCTGATCTATATCTTTTCCTTCTGGGCAAACATCCCAGTGGGGAAATATAAGTATCATCTTAAATCCCAGAATACATTAGAGATTTAAAGTAAAGGGGGTACCAGTGGTAATAAGTCATATCAACTTTGGTGCAAATTGAGGTAGTGAAGTATCATGATGACTTAACTCTCAGGATGGGTAGCTTCTTCTTTCCTAAATGCATGCTGAACAACACAGTGACATAGGCTCAATGTAACAGTTTAGAGGTAAGTTTTTCAAAATGAAATAAACTCTTGAATCCTAAATTTGAATGAAAATTTTAGAGTAACTGTTAAGTTTAACAGTTTGGAACACAAAAGTTCATTGAAATCAAAGAATTTAAAGAGGCTTTGAAGTACAAAACAGATGAAAAGGCAAACTCTTCAAATAGTAGTAGATGGGACTGGTGATCACCCTCATATTGTTTTAGTCTGATTGAAATTTCAGGTTGATACCAAATGGGTTCGGTCACTAGACTGCCTTTCCATTAGACTCTCCATTTTTTAGAGTATTTCTCAGTGTTTTTAACTGTGGGATGGCAACCCTGTCCTTCAACTTGATGCCCTGTCTTTCTACTGGAGGTGGACTCTATTAGTTCCCTCTCTCTAGTGTTGGACATTTCATCTAAGGTCCCTCCATTTGAGTCCTGAGTGTCTTTCTCACCTCCCAGGTCTCTGGTATATTCTAGAGCCACCCCAGAGTTTACATATTTGCATTCATTCTGCTGGCCCTCATGGCTTCTCTCTTGTCTCCCCTCACCCCGTTCTCCTACCCCATATAAACAGCTCACTGACAGAAGCAGACACACTCAACCATTGGACTAAAGTCAAGGATCCCTGTAAGTGAATTAGAGAAAGGCTGGAAGAAGTTGAGGAGCAGGGCAACCCAATAGGAAGACCAGCAGTCTCAACTAACCCGGGACCCTGAGGTCTCCCAGACACCAAGCCACTAACAAGGCAGCATACAGTAGCTGGTCCAAGGTCCCCAACACATATACAGGAGAGGACTAACAGGTCTGGCCTCAGTGAGAGAAGATGCACTTAGTCCTCTAGAAACTTGAGAACCTAGGAGCTGGGGTCACATTGGAAACAGGGGGAAGAAGAATGAAATGAGGGACTGTGAAAAGGGGACTGGGAGGGGGCAGTGGCTGCATTGAACAAAATAAAAGCAATAAAAAAGAATAAACTATAAGTTGTAACAAATGTTTAAATTCATATCTTATGATAAAAAGATACTAGGAAATTGAGGTAATAGGAAAAATGAACAATTTTAAAATGTGTGTTTAGTTTGGCTATGTATATTGCCTGTTCTATTTGAGCTTGTTAACTAGTTTTCATACTTAAGAAATAAAACCATTAAATTGTAATATTTTATGTAGCAAGGACACAACTTTCACAAGCCATGGAAGTCTCATCAAGAGACTACTTGACTATAAAGAAGACAGTTCTACTCAGAATGTTGTTTCTCACTTGAAGAACAAGATTGAGAAACCATTCCCTTATCTATCTTCATACTCGTTTTCTTTACTTTTTGTTGTTTTCACAATACTAAAATTGAGCACATAGTATCCTGCATATTTAGTGAGTCCATTCCAACTGTGGGAATCTCGCAACCCTCCACAGTGAGAGACAACTTGTGTTGAAACTCACATAGAAGGTGTGATATGGAAACCTAGTGCAGTGGTAACTTCCTTGAACCTATGAGGGTTACCTAAAGAGGACTCCACAAATGGAGAATTTTGAGAATGAACCAACCATCTTCTTTAAACAGGTAATACATACATAGGTGGTACTGGGACAACAACCCAGCCATAAAAAACTTTAACTTACAAACTGCCTGCAAGATGTACTATGGCAATGGTGGCTCTGAGATTGTGGGAATGGCCAATTGATGACTGGTCTAACTCGAGGCCCATATCACAAGAGATAGCCCACACCTGCCTGGCACTTATTACAAGGCCAGAAATCAGATATTAGATAGGATAGCCTAGAGATCTAGAGTATAACTAAACATGACTTAACAACAACAAAATGCTGATTAAATGATTCCTAATGATAAGCTGCAACACACACTGTTTGATTGGTATGTAGCTCAATTGTCATCAGAGAGGGTTCAAGTAGCAACTGATGAAACAGATGCAAAGATCCACAGTCAAAGATTAGGCAGAGCTTGGGAAATATTGCAGAAGATGGAGAGGAAGGATTGTAGGAGGCAATGGGTTCAAGAACATCATAACAAAATGGACCACAGAATCAACAAAGAAGGGTTCATAAGGGCTCACAGAGACTGACTTGACTCTCAAGGAGTCTAGATAGGTCTGTGGTTGGCCCTGCATATATTATAGTTGTGTAGCTTGGTGTTCTTGTGGGACTCCTAACAGTGGGAGTAGGGATATCTCTGACTTTTTTGCTTGTTTTTGGACCCTTTTCCTCGTACTAGGTTGTCCTGTCCAGCCTTGATATGATGGTTTCTGCCTAGTTTTATTGCATCTTATTATGCCATGTTTAGTTGATATCATAGGGATACATGCTCTTTTCTGAAAGGGAACAAAAAAGGAGCACATGGAAAGAGACGGGAGGTGGTGGGAGAAGGGGAGAAGAGGAGAGAACTGAGGCTGTTAAAAGAATATGTTGTATGAGAGAAGAATCAATAACAAAAATTTTTTAAAAAGAACACTACCTGTTAAATAAGTGGGTATATTCAGAAAGAGCAAGGGGCTCTCTTTTCCAGTTCCAAAGAAACATGGGCAACTCGTTTGGATTTGAGAACTCATGAAGGGAATTAAGACTTATTTCCCCAGAGCAAATAAGTTAAACAAGACGAATAAGTAATGTTTGGGGATCATTAACACATTGAGAAAAGAAATGTAACTTTCGAGGGAACATGGTGTAAAGGTATGAGAATCATACAGAAATCGTGTTAATATTTCAAGGCACCATAAATATCTGAAAATGCTCTCAGTTTAAACAATTGAAAATTCATATGAATAAAGACAATCAATATTTCTAATAAAGCACATAGAATCTATGGTGAACAAGATGTATCAGTCAGCATAATTTAGCAAGTGACAACAGAATAAATATCATAAACATATTTTGGCATTAGAGAGATATTTATGGACATTTAAGCAAACAATATGAATATGAAGGAAGTCTCTTCTCCTTTACTAACACTGAAGGACTGGCACTCAGAGCCTATGAGACAGGAGGTGGTTTTCAATAGAAAAGTTCTTATTCTTACTATAATGAATAATGATGAATTACAAATATTAAATTATATAAAATTTTGAATGTATAAATTATGGTATTGAGGTTTAAATGTCTGAGAAGCACGTAACAAAATGTTCAAAGTCCTTAGTGATCAAGGAAATGCAAATCAAAATGATCCTGAGATTCCACCTTACACAAATCTGAATGGCTAAGATCAAAAATTCAGGTGACAGCATATGTTGGCAAGGAAATGCAGAAAGAACACTCCTTCATTGTTGGTGGGGTTGCAAACAGGAACCACTCTGAAAATCAATCTGGAGATTCCTCAGAAAACTGGACATAGTATTACCTGAGGACCCAGCTATACCACTCCTGGGCATATACCCAAAAGATGCTCCAACATATAACAAGGACACATGTTCCACTATGTTCATAGCAGCCTTATTTGTGACAGCTAGAAGCTGGAAACAACACAGATGTCCCACAACAGGAGAATGGATACAGAAAATGCGGTTAATTTACACAATGGAGTACTACTCAGCTATTGAGAATGAAGACATCCTGTGATTTGCAAGCAAATAAATAGAACAAGAAAATATCATCCTTAGTGAGGTAACTTAGACCCAAAAGGATATGAGTGGTATGTACTCACTAGTAAGTGGATATTAGCCAAAAAAATTTATAATCTTCTAAAAGCTAATAATGAATACGAAGATTTGGAGCAAAAAAGGATTTGAAAATACAAATAAATATAAAAATATCACTACAATAAAGCCCCAAACTAGACAGCTAATAGAATTTGGCATGGTTGGTTTAGTTATTTGGAAACCAAAATTATCAAATACTTATAATCGGTGAGGTGAGACTTAATCAAACAGATGTCAAATGTTTCAATTGTCTTAATTAGGAGCTATTATATACGACAGAAAATTATAATAAAGAGTGAGATTTAAAGAATATAAACCTCTTAATACTGTGAAATGTCTTCATTGAAAAACACAAACACACATACACGGAATTATAAATATGCATACATATGAATAGATTTAAGCACAAGCAGATGAAAATTTAATAACTTAATCACAGATTTCAGAAATTATTCTAAATTGGACATACAGAGAAAACAATACAGAAATGATCCTATAAAAATCAAGAAACAGATTACAAAACAGAGAAGTTATTGACTAATATTATGAAAAATGCTCTTAAGAAGGATG
The DNA here is from genome assembly GCF_004785775.1 of Grammomys surdaster. Classification (NCBI taxonomy): domain Eukaryota; kingdom Metazoa; phylum Chordata; class Mammalia; order Rodentia; family Muridae; genus Grammomys; species Grammomys surdaster. The sequence goes on along the minus strand of NW_021604606.1, from coordinate 250,553 downwards.
TTATATCAGAGAAAAGACAATACTCATAAAGATAATAGAGTACCATTATAAAATGAAATAATATATGAGTTCATCAGTTCTTATTAACCTTCTAGATGACAAACTAAAAATATACACAAATACACACCCTTGTAAAATAAAACAAAACTGTAGAACATGGCATACAAAGAGAAAATTAAAAGGCACCAGACAAAAGAATAAAGTGACTACAGCTTGACATTAGACTTCTTAACAGCTCAAAAATTCAAAAGAAAGGGGAATAATATTTTCAGTAGTAAAAAATAAGACTGTCTACATAGTTATATGCTCAACTGCTTATTATTCAATAGAAGGAAAAGACATTTCAATCATGTAAAATGTGAGAGAACTTGCAATTACACTCAGTATGAAAGCCAGTAAGGAAATGAGCACAGAAAATATGGGTAATGACAAAACCAGTAACAGAAGTGAGTAGAATAGCACTGGAAATTCTAAATGAATATTATGCAAAGTAATAAATATAATATTTACTAATTGAGGAACAGCAAGCTATATATAGATAGAGAGGTTTACATACCATAGATAAATTGAAAGAAAAACTCATACTTAAATTTTCTTATTGCTTTTGCCATATTTTTCTATATAACTATAGAAATATTATTAAATGCCATGGAACTCCTTTGGCTAAACAACTTAGTGTACAGTAACTATGTAAAATAATTTATTATGTGATTATTCTGATCAATATGGACTACTATAGAATTGTTGTCAAAAGACTAGTGCAGCCCTCAATATTCATCTGAGTTTATTTTTTGCAGTAAACAGTAAATGGTAATTAACACAAAGATCTACAACTGATCAATGTCTAAACAATAAGAGGTGCAGAATGCTCATCTCTCCATAAGGCATCTCTATATTACACCCACTTCTTTCAAGACTCAGGTATCATTGTAGAAAATGGGGCAGAAAGACTGTAAGATCCAGAGACAGTGAATGACTAAAAGGAAACTTATTTATGACCACATCAAGGTTGTTGCATGGTAGCTGAAGAATCATCCATAAGTTCCATAGAATAAATTCAGACCAATATTAGCCTTTAGTTGTGGTAGGAGAGTAGCGATAAATCACCCTTATTTGAGGAGGTTCTTGGCAATTTATGCTACTGGAAAAAGGAAAGTCAGATGTTTTACAGTTAAAGTCCCTGTGAGGTTGCTTATGTTCCACTGAATTGACTCCATGAGCTAAAAGAAAGAACAAAAAAAAAAGAAAGAGAGAAAGAGAATGAAAGAGAGAGAGAGAGAGAGAGAGAGAGAGAGAGAGAGAGAGAGAG
>NW_021604606.1:223229-249144 GCF_004785775.1 Grammomys surdaster | reverse complement strand
AAAAAAAAAGAATTAAAGAAAAGAGAAAAAAAGAGAAAAGAAATAGAAGTAGAAGTGGAATTGGGATCAATTTGTAATACTGGTGGAGATATAAGAAATGGAAGAGAGTGAATGGGCATAGACTTTTTCAAAACATGTTATATGTATCAACCAACAACCTCCAAATATTTTACTCTATATCTTACCAGTCAGAACTACATATGCCTTCCATATGCCTTCAGATTTCAAAAAGCATAAAACTCTATCAAAAATATTATTCCTCAACAATAATGATGTAATTGAACCCTTTATTGATTGAGCATATTCACAGATATAATTCTATCTGGAAGTAGAAAATTAAAGTTCAATTTGTATCCTATTTTGGAAATCATACTCATTTGAAAGTTTTATATCCTCTTTCCCCTTTGTATTTTCAAAATAAAAATCATTGCTTATTTTTGATAGTGATAATTGTGTATAATACTTGAATTCTTTTTATTCATATAAACACAGTTTATATAATAAACCAAGTGAATAAAATAAAGCACTATTTGTAAAAATGAATAAATAGAAAATATCAAAAATGAGCAAGCTTGGCAACATGTCCCAAAAGGAAGCATAGAGGACCCAATGATTATTAATAAAACCGTCATAATAAAAATATATTTCTATGCAGAATTCTGACATGTCAGAGAATTAAATAAATTTATGTACGTTCAAATATATGTAAAACAATTTAATTTATACAAATCTAGTATTTATAAATTTTTAACCTAATAAGACCAGTAAAATATAATTGTTATCTAAGTACTTTAAGTCACATGGTTAGCTTATAAATCAGAAAATACATAACAAATATATTTTTTAAAACATATTTTTGTATTCATGCCAATGTGTGAATGAAATTTCTCCTATATAACACATGTGCAAGTTCTCATTGAGGCCAACAGAGGGCAGCAGAACCCCTGGAACTGGAGTTGCAGGCACTTGTGAATATCATGAATCAGGTTTTATGAAAGGGAATCTAACCCACTGAAAGAACAGAAAGCATACATTAATCCTTTGCCATCTTTCTAATAACACAAAATCTATTTTGATCATTCACAAACTGAAAACAGGTTTATGTAAGTTAAGAAATTGCCATAATTTATAGATATTGTTAGTGTATGTATGGATGAGGGATTCTAGCTTAAATGATTGACATAAAAACTTAGACTATTAATTAATATGATTTTGACATAGAACTAATAAAAAAGTAAAACAACTAACTTCCAAAGTTTTGCATTTTCCATTCAGCCTGGTGCACAGCCATTGGTAGTTGGTGGTCAGAGTTTCAAGTTCCTTTTTTAAGGCCTCTTGTGCTGTAGGTGGAGCTTGGGTTATTACACTATTTACAGTCTCAGTAAGGAGTTTCACTTTATTTTCTTTCTGTAGTGCCTCTTCTTTAGCTCTCTGAAAAGCAAATCATAATCTCTTAAGAGCAACTCAGTGTTATCACTTCCAATATTTATTCTAATCAGGTACCTCATTTCTTCCTAGTTGAATTCCTGTTAGGATAATTTATGAACATAAAAACCAATGCTTTTTTCAACTCTTTCATTTCAGATTTATGTATGATTAAAAACTTGAAAAATGTTATAAAATATTAAACTTTTAATAAAAATAGATTGTGCAGGGTATTCTACTACACACTTGTTTCCCCTCTATTTTGGTGATAGATACAGGAGAAAAAGGTTTCAAGGCCATTCTTGGATATATAATAATTTTGAGAACACCTTGGGAAAAATGAAACTTGTCTCAAAAATAATTTGAATAATTTGATGAGTTATTTATCAATGGATATGTGTATTTCAAATATGTATCTGTAGAAAATCCTATCAAACATTTAAGAAACAATCAAGTTTTAATATCATGTTTGGAAATATCTAGAAGATTATAATCAATATTACTGTAAATTATTCAGGTTAAAGAGTATTGAATTTAGTGGAGATATTATTTAAATGAAAAGATAGTTAATATCAAAAAGTTAAGTTTATATTTGGTATATTCTGATGAAAGACAATTCTTCAGTAATTGACAACTTAGGAAAGTCTAGAAAACTAAAGTCCAAAGTCACACAGCTATTGCTTCCTTTTTCCTGTGGTAGAAAAATTGCATCATAAAACTTAAAATGTGAGCAAGTCCACTTGAAAACATGGAAGCTCAGTTCAACAATATGACCCAGTAATATTTAGGAAAGTATTTTATATGCAAATATTTTATATGTACAAAATATCTTAAAGCGCAATGTATCAAATAGTATTAAGTCCCCTGCACTGGTTCTGATTGATGTCTGATATCACTTTTTTAATCGTAATTTCAGCTTTACTCTTTTTTTCCTTATAGACAGATAAGTGATTCTATTGGAGAGTTACTATCTGGCAGTAAATCTATCTAAGCAAAGCCCTTAAGTTGGTCTTTAACATTATCTAACACCAATGTTACAGTTGCTTTTGCTTTTTTTAAATTATCCAGGATTCTCCACAGTGTTTATTTTAAAGAGTTTCATGAAACAAATAACCTTACAAACCAGAAGTAGCCTATGTAGTTTTTTTAGATACCATTTACAATTAAACTATAATGTGAAAGTACATTTTAGAGAGAGAGAAAGAGAGAGGGAGGGGGAGAGAGAGAGAGAGAGAGAGAGAGAGAGAGAGAGAGAGAGAGAGAAGAGAAGAGAGTGTGTGTTTTGAGAAACATGCCTCAGAAGGATTGCTTTCATATTTGATGGAATTTGTAGCATGTTACAAAGTTTTAAAATGGAATTGAGGCAAAATAATAAGATTCTGGCTAGTGGAATTTGGGCCTTCATATAAACAGTTCAGAATATGGGCTGGACATGGACAAGAGAGGTATAAAATGCTGTTTCATATATTTATATTTTAAGCAAAAATTAAAATTAATCTCAGAATGCCATAAAGTATGCAGTATAATGACATATATGGGACACTTTAAATATAAAATAATTGTTTCCATGGATTTTAGTTTAAATATTTGAAAAATTCAGTTCCTATAAAGTTTTTAGCATCATATGAGCTCAGGGTGTGTTTCTATATACATCGTATTTTGTCTATAGCACTCTTACAAATATCAGAAACTTTCACAACCATTGCTCTATTAGCATCACTGGAATCAAACGTCAAACATGTTTTGTTATTCTTTATTAGAAGTTTAGAAAGAGTCAGAGAATTTAAATGAATGGTTCAGATCTTATGTCTTTTCTTTATTATAGTTTTAGTAGGCCTGACAGAATGAGGAAGACGTGCTACAGTTTCTTCAGGAAATGTAATCACCTACATAACAAAATTTGCAAATTTAGGTAAATTTAAACAATGTAGCCTACATTGTTGAATACCATCTTGATAAAAATGTATATTTTGGCCTTTTTATCCATCTAATTTTATACAAGTTTGGTTGTTTGTATAAAACATCAGGAATATTTTGACTGAGTGGTTCTAAAAACATACTTGCCTGTATTCAGTCTGGAATTATTATTACATGCAAACTTTTCAAAAACTTATTATTTTAGACATATCCCAAAGGATCATTGAATTCCAAATTCTGACACTTGGACACAGTGTCATATATATTATTTATAATTAAAATTTATTATTTATAGCATTCATGTACATCCATCTGGATGTCAGAAGACAAGTTGTAATAAATGGTCCTCTATTTCCAGCATTTAAGTATTTAGATCCTCCAGCTTGTCAACAATCACTTTTCCAACTAAGCCATCTCACCAGCTTCCAAGTAAGTTTTTTATACAAATTTTCCAGGAAATCCTAATACCATCTCAAATATCAATACAAGTGCTTTAGTGATTAAGCAAATATATACTTGTATGATTTCTTTTTATTACAAATATATGTTATCCTAAACTCCAGGATTAAAAGTACAGCAGTGAAATGTTAATAAAAGAACATCTGCTAGAATGAAATTCAATATTTTTTTAAATTATGAAGTTTCAGAATATAATCAATAATGGTTTCTAAAAGAGATTCAAAGCATGAGGTTACTTATCAAAAACTTCCTTTAGGTCCTTTATGACAAGTAAAAAATTTTGTTTACTTTTAAAGTAGTAAAATAAAATCAGTTACCAAACAGTAGTGTCATTTTAATGTCAGAAAAAAAAATAAACAGAAAGGAGATCTCTGTTTTGTCTCTTAATGAGAGAGATGCCAAAATAAGTCTGTTGGTATTTGCAACAATACACATGAATTTGCTCTTCAAATAAGCGCAGCTAGAAGTCTGGAGCAAGCCCTATCATTGTACAGCAGATAGCGAACTGACCTCAAGAAATTCCTAAACTGGCAAGCAGAACCTCAAGAAATTGGATTTTCTTGCCAATTCCCTTAGCTGCTGTTGCCAGAAGCTGCCTGAGCCATTCCCTTTCAATTTTCCAGCATACTGCACCAATTGTGCAGCTAGACCAATTATTTATACATGCCAATCAAAGCAGACAAACTGATTGGACCGCTTACTTACTTTCAGTATTGTTTTTATACTTCTAAAATTTGAAGCAACTACTCTCCATCCATGAAAATAAAACAACAAGAAAAGATCAGGCTGGGTAGTTGATATGTATATGAATACAAAAATGTTGGTTGCTCCAGTGTTACAATCAGTTAGCAGGCTGTACTTATTAAAATACATAAAAGGTTGAGGGACAGTGAGCAAATGACTGAGCCACACAAATGAATCCGACAAGAAACAAAGCAGCTGAAAATGTGACATTTATCTTCTCAGAGATATGAAGTAATATTTACAGCCTTTTGTTACAGGTGATAGAAAAAAGCCATCAGGAAACTATAATATCATATAGGATAGCACACCACAGGTGAAAAGAATTTGGAAAAATCATAACTGTATTTGACTAAAATGGAATGGTGTGACATATCATCTATCTATGTTGTTCTACTACCAATAAAACACGTACATGCATAACTAATTGTTTTATGAGGATTTGCCTTATTTGTTTATGATTGGCCAAGAAAGTATGATCTGTTAGTGTTTTTACAGCTAGTCTCATCATGACTCTTCACAATCAAATTTAAAATCATCACAGGCTTTTATGTGAAACTCTTTAAATATAGATTCGTGTCCTAACCCACACAACTCTAGTGTTAGTGGATATTTGTCCACTGCCTCACATGAATCTCACATCATTTAGCCTGTGCTCTATCTCTTTTATGTAGGTAGGTCTTTTAGTATTATTATTTCCTTTCCCAATTTGTCTTAGGATCTTTGTTGGAAATATTTCCCATGACAGGACTGTGCTTCCATGATGTATTTTTTCACATCTTTTTCTTTTTTTCCTCGTGACTCAGATCTTTTCAAATGAAATACACTTCCTAACAAATGCTTTACATATCAAACTTTGGTAAAATACCATCTCCCCTCAATCAATTGTTTCATCATCAGCAATCACTCTCTATTTTACAAACATAGTGGGATTACTTTTGAAAGTTATTATAAATATCATCCTCATGTTCCAATAAGATGTGGTGTTTTGAAGAATCACAATTTAAGAGATGTGATATTTTTTCTATTTTTTCCTTTCTTTCTTTTCTTTGGCTCATTTTACCTTCATTTCTTCAACGGCAGTCTGTAATTCATCTGGAGTTTTATATTCAAAATCTCTCTCCAAATATTCCTCTTCAGCTTGTGTCATCCACTCATGCATCTCTGATAGATCTTTTTGGAGGCTCACAGTTTTATCCAAACCTGCCTTCAAGGCTTCCTTTCTGGTGTAGACCTTCCATTAAAAAGAAAACAAACAGAAAATAAAATAAAACAACAATAAATAACTAAAAATAGACAAATCATGAATTTTGGCAGTGAGGATGCTTTATTTTGACCTTATTACTTATTATTCTATAAAGAAAAAGTCTTACATAGTAAAGATGAAACAAGAAAGAACATGGGAAGTGAGCTGAATAATCCAACTTTCACTTCTTATCATGTGAAAGGAGAAACTGAGTGCATCTGAGTCTACTGGGTAATTTTTGCCTCAATGAACAGCCAGCTTGGCAGAAATTGGTGCTATGATTATCTCAAAGCCATCCCTCACTGAAAAGCACTTGTAGGATTGATGATCAGGTCAGCAGAGCTGGCCAGGGTATCCAGTTGAAGAAAACCCTGGAAATGTCCCACTATTCTTTTTTCTGGAAAAAATGACTAAGTTAGCAATAGGCCAGAATAATACTTTACACAGCTCATTACATTTAGAATGCTGTTTTATAATTGCATTCAACATCTTCTTGCATGCAGAACAAAAAAACTTCTCATGTCAGCCAATCACTGTGGACTATGACTATAATACAAGGACACTGAGAGGCTGTCAGGAGTTCATGGCCAGCCTGAGCTATATAAATGAGAAGTCACTTTTGGGCTAAAGTGCAAACATATCTTTACAAACAACTGAAAGAACAACAAGAAAACATCAAGAACAACAAACCAAAACTTAAAACTCATGGGGTATAAATATGCTGTACAGTTCTAACTATAAGCTGGAGTCACTTAGTAATCATAGTTAATAAAAGTCTCACTGTTCTATGTACCAGTTTTCATTGTAAATAGAAAATATTATAGTTAATAATTTTATTGGCATATATATGTGACCACTTTATATAATTCTGTAGAGTTGTTGTGTAATTTTAAATATTCTAGTACTAAAGAGTTCTCATAAATCTAAATTCAAATGAGTGGAAAATGCATAGGTGATTTATTAAAAGGAATATATGGCTTCATACAATACACATATGTATATATACATAGTAGATGATGTTACATAATACGTATCACATGTATCATGTATGTATCTGAAGAGTATGTTCAAATATGACTAATAATTAAGTTATCATAATTAACATATTTTCTTTCACAAAATATGAAAAGACTGAATACTGAAGATGATCAGTTTGGGAGAGTTGGCAGAAAGAATTTCCATATCTGTTGAGAATAATACACAATGGCATGCAAACTTTGGAAACTATATCCATCAAATATGTTTAAAATGTTAATATTCTTGAATCTTAGTTTTTCTTTTTCATTTTTAAGGGTGAATTGAAGTATATAAATTTGCATGTAAATTGTTCACTTAAGTTTGGAAACATCAGTAGTTGAAAACAATTTCAGATATACTTTAGTGAGGGAATAAACAAATTGTAATGTAAAACTGCCATTAATATATTTATAGCAAAATTAAAAGTTGTTTAATATATAAACTGTATCTGAAAATCATGTTGTTAAATAATATTTATAGACACACAGAATGTATGCCTGAAGATGTTTGTTTTGTTTAATTGGGTATTTTCTTTTTAGTGCTAGAGTTTGGACACAGAGCCTTCTCTGATGGTTGACAAACTCTGGACCACTGAGCAACAGCCCCATATTGTAAAGTATACTTTTAAAAACCACAGTCCTTTCTAAACATTTGAGGTGTCTTATAATTTAGTAGTCATTTATCAGAAAAACAGCAAAAGCTATAACTTTAAAAACAATGTCCTATGTCAGAACAGCTATTATAAAGTCCTCTACAATATTACAATTATTGTAAAATGCTCCCATCCTCCATTTAAGTGTAATTCTAAGAGTGATTCAGTCTGGGACTAAAGAAGTTTTTGTATTTTAAATAATGCCTCGTATTAAAGAAAGGATGTTTTCAGCATGATTGATATTAAATATCTGTAAAATTACATATCAAAACTAATAAACATAATTATTGCATTTTTCTCTAGGTAAATATACTAACTTCTCTACCAAATGTAAATAATTATTTCACTCTGATATGTCATCAACAGTAAATCTGGCAATTTTCTAATAAGCACATATGTTGCACAGTGAGCCAATAAAAAGGCCAAGTCAACATGATATTACATTTTTTCATGGTTACTATGATTTTTCTTAATCTATTGAAGTAAATAAAAAAATAAAAAGTATTAAAAAGAATAATAGAAGTTAGTCAAGATTTGTAGTATAAAATACATGGTAGGCTATCAAAGTAAACTGTAGGAAAGGGAACAAAAATAAGATTTTAGGGACATAAAGGTACAGTCTGCAATCATAAACTGAGTGTCCTGGAAAGAAAACTGTGTGGGATCAGAATAATTGGGCTCAAGCCCTAGAAAGATAACATCGTTTGTCTTTCTTCAAATGCCTAACTAAATTAAGAGTTAGTGAATATAGCTCCCATGGTCTTTTATAAATGTGAGAACACATGACTTAACTAGACTGAGAAAAATTAGGAGATGTTTGTGATTTCCTATATTAAAAGGATTATGTGAAAACATTTCAGTTTACCATGGCATTTTGCCCTAAATTTATCCCATTGGCCATGATAGTATGCCTGTTATATGCTACACAACTGTCAGTACCAGCGATTATATTGTATTCTATTCTTACAATAGATAAATCATAAAGTACTTCATATCTCCTGTGGTGGAATCTTCAAGTCTAATATTGAGTACTATTTCACCCAGTTTCTTTAATGTATGATATCAGAATGTGAAATGACTTGGTCTCCTTAGATAATGTTTAACTCATACAAATTCTGTCTTCTCCATTAAGTAGAATTTACATAAAGATAAGGAAAATGTCTATTTTATTTCTAATCTATTTCAGATATGAAACTAACAATTACATGGTCAAATAAACAAGCAAAGTAAATAAAATTAAATATTTAATCAACTGAGATGTATTTTCAATGTATTTGACTAATTTAATAAATATGTATATATTATGGCAATTTAAGGTATGAATAAACAGAAAACACTAGTTAATTCTTTCTTTTCTTTTTCTTATTTGAGCAAATGTCATAATTTTTGGACTAATTTCAAAGAAATATCCTTTATTTTTTATTTTTTTAATAGATATATCTTAAAATTAATCATTTAGATAAATTATCTCTGAGATATTAAATAATGTTGCTGTTCTTTGTTATTTTTTGTTATAATACAAATTTTTATCATTTTATAATTTTTAAAAATAAGATTTATGATTGGTATATATCTTTAACTACTACAGAAATTTTAATACTTTCTAACAAGTTATCCTTTAACATATGAGACAATACCATATAATCATTGTAGTGTGCAAATATTTCTAGAAAGGAATGATTTGCATTTCTTTTCTATTCTTGCCTCAGGGACAATGAATGGGAAACAACAGCCCAGCCTGTCTTTTCCTGTACTTAGGTCCTTTGCTCCTGAAATACAAGATTTGTGACTCTGAAAATCTAGGCCATTTGGGACAGTAAGTGTATGATGATTGTGGTATCCCAAGAAAGAAAGAGATATAAAAATATTTATGATTAAACACCAGGATCAGAATGAAGTTAGATTCATGGCAAGTTTTGTTAAGCAATATGTCAGTAAATTCATAACTTTTTTGAACAATGTGTTTTTAATACACATTATATTATATTAAACAGTAGGTCTTAAGCAAGAAAACTTAGATTGAATAGTTATAAAAATATACGACTATAATATCATCCAAAGTGAGGTAACCCTGATCCAGAACGACACTGTGGTATGTAATCACTTATAAAAGGACATTAGCCATATAGTACAAGATAACTATGCTACAATCTATAGACCCAAAGAAACTAAGTAATAAGGAAGGTCTAAAAAGGATGTGTGAATCCCACTCCAGACTGGGAAACGAAATGTCATTGGAGGTGGATGGAGAGAGGAAACAGGTCAGGGGGAGAGTTGCCTTGGTAATGATGTAATCACACAGCAGTAAAACCCTGACTAAAACAACATTCCATGGAAGAGCGCCAACCCCTGACAGTGTTAATGATGCTCTGCTGTGACTGCAGACAAGAAACTTGCATTACTGTCTCCTGAGGGTCTTCATCAAAGAGCAGATGGAGGCAGAAGAGTCTTATAGAAGAGTGGGGGATAGAATTGAGCAAACAGAAGGTAGTCAAGGACAGCACAAGAAAACCTATAGAATCAACTATCCTGGGCCCATGGGGGCTCAGAGACACTGAGCCACCAACCAAGGAGCAGTCACAGGCTTGACCTAGAACTTATACACACTTGAAGCAGATGTGCAGCTTGGTCTTCACGTGGGTCCCCTAACAATTGGAGCGGTGGCTTTCTCTGACTGTTGCCTGCCATTGGACCCTCTTCCCCTAGCTGAATTGCCAGGATGGGCCTCAGTGGGAGAGATGTGTTTAGTTCTGCTGTGAATGGATGTCCTAGGGCATGATAGAAACCAAGGTGGGCTTCTACTTCTCCTCAGAGAAGGGGAGAGTGTAATAGGAGTGATTTGTAAGGCTAGGTCCAGGAATACGTTAGGGTGGAGGGCTTAAATTGGGATGTAAAGTGAATAAATAAATAAATAAATATTATACTAATTAATTTTCAAGAGATTTTCTTATTCTGTCCCCTTCTTGGTTTCTTTGCTTGAAATAAATTAAATCATGGAAATCTAGAAATTAAAAAAGTATTCTCTTATAAATTATGAAAATATAGTTATATTAGAAGACTGATTTTGATTTTTTAAAGTTTTCTGTTGCTCACCCCACTTATTTTCTCAATAAAATATTTGTATGCTTTCGTGTCCTCTGGGCAGAATATTCCTAAAACTAATAAATCAATACCAGGAGGTATGGAAAATTTTCAGAGATGCAATCCTATTTTGATCTTTTTTGTTTTATTCTATGAAACACTCCTATCAATGACTAGAGCAGATGAAGATTGAAGGTTTGCTCTCTAAGGGCTATCTCATTAACAATTGCATTAACTGTACATGTTGATTTTGACTCATGGGTATAAATTATTTCCTAATTTAAACTTAGCTATTGTCTTTCTGTATTTTTTTTTTTAGTTTTCAACTTTGAAATGCTACATAAAAAAAAAAAACAAAGAGGAATTGTCCTATAATAAACAAATGAAACTTATCTTTGACTTCTAAGTTTACTAAATTTAAAAGCAAACACTGCTTTAGTTCAATCATTATGTTTTGAGGAAGAAAAATTAGATGCACATTTCTAATAAATATATCGTATTTTCTACAATGTAATGCTGAAATTTGATGTAACATGCAACATTTGACATGTAATTGTAATATGTAGTGTGTAATGTGTAACATAAACTATTTTCTATATACTATAAAGTATATATCACATATATATTTACTATATTATAATATATAATACATTATTTATTCTTATAATGTGTATTATCTATTACATACTACATGTCGCATCATTAAATATCATATATTATATGATATGTATTATACACTGTAAGCTAGGTTTAACAAAGAAATATATATAATAAAATGTATAATATAAAACCTGCAAAATGTGATTATACACTATGTAATGCATACCAGGTAACATGCAATATGTAACATGTGACATATGATATGACATGTGACATATAAAACTTACATGCTATATGCTACATGTCACACATCACATATGATATGTTACATACTATATGTTTCAGGCTACATACTACACATGACATGCTATATGCTACACACTACATGCTACATAGTATACTACTAATGAAATGCACATGCTTCCAGCTATACATTACAACTTACATGTTACATATAACATAGTACATACTTCAGGCTATACACTATGTAAGACACAGTACACACCAAGTGTGACATGCTACATGGTACATGCTATCTAGTACATGTTACATATGACATAGTACATGCTACATGCTATGTGCAAAACACCATGTGTTACATGTGACACACCACATGTTTCATATAAAATGGTACATACTATATGCCACATAACACATTACATGGTACAAGCTACATTGAACATCCTACCCACTACATGCTACATATAACATGATACATTCTACATGCTAAAATGCTACACACTATATACTACATGTGACACACATGCTACATGCTATACATAATACATCACATGCTACATGTTACATGACATGTGTAACATGTAACATATAACACACTACATGTTACATGTTATGTGCTACACATCACATAACTACATTTTACATGTGGCACATGACAATCAACATGCTACATACTACATGCTACTTATCACATGCTACATGCTACATATACAAAATATGTAATTTTAAATGCAAACTGTGCTTTAATTCAAAATATTATTGTTAGAGCTACAGTAATTAGATGCCCACTGCTTTCAAATATGCTGTATTTTCTACAAATTAATGCTGAAATTAGAAGTAAATATGTAAGTGATATGCTATATAAATGATATAAATTGGATGTGACTGTAGAGTCTATATCTGTAGTATACATATTATATATAACATATAAAATATATTATGTATAACACAGTATCATTTAACATATCACATATCACACTTCACACATCACCCATCACACATCATATATCATGTATCATATGTTATATATTATGTTTGGACATTGGATAGCATATACTATATTTTAGATATGAGGTAATAAATATTACACAACGCATATTAATTATTTACTATTTATTTTGTATTATACATTATATATTAATTATGTATCATATAGTGTTTATAATACCAAATATATATCACACATACATTGCATATATACTTTTTTATTTAATATATAATATATAACATATTATAAAAACACATATATAGTTTGTGATACATTATATGTGATATATAGTATATTATATATGTTGTATATTCTGTTATATGTATCATATATAATATGTAAATCATATATTATATATTTATGTTGTATACATTTATTCATATATAACATACATTATATGATATATAATATGTATTATGCTGTATGTGTTATATGTATTATATTATTTGTGTGTTATCTAATGTATACACACTGTTGAAATGAGCATATAATAGATATTATATATGTTATATGTATATAATATGTATACTAATCCTCTTATTAACTCAATTAATAAAACTGATACATTTTCAGAACTAAATTTTTTTTTCGTATCACAATTAGTTACTTTTGTATACATAGACTACAAAATAGTCCTATATGCTAGAAGAAACCTCATTCATTTGAAATAAGAGTGTTTTGACAATCAATATAATCAAGAACAAAATTTTAAATAAAGATGAGGAAGATAGGCCATCAGAAAGTTTACTAAACTAATGGACAGAAGCCACAGTGAATTAAAGTACTCATACCTGGCGGCACATGTGATCCCACTGAGTATTAAGTTCTCTGAGTTCTGTCTCCAGTCTGGATGCAAACTCAAGTTCAGCTTCACTCTTTATCTTCTGCCCACCTTCATTAACACTGTTTAAACTTGGTTGAATTGTTTGAATATCACCAACTAAAAGCTAAGGAAACAATGCATAGTTTAACGTGAATGCAAAAGTACCAGCATAAATGTTATTATTATATATTTATCACAACATTCTACATGAATTTAGACTACCAAAAGATGAGCAATATATTGATCTGTCTACCTAAGGCCCTTAAAATATTCAGTGGCTGTTGAGCTATGAAAGATGCAGGGAATTATCTATATGTCTGCTTCTTACCTCACAACTTTCAGATAAATTTGATATTTGATATTTCTTGCTAGAAAATGAGTCATATTGGTGTGTTTCATACATGAATAGTTTCAAAATAATTTTGGTTTTGAAAAACAAGTGGCTCCAGTAATCATCTGTAGGATGATGGCATGATTGCTTTTTAGGTTTATTTAAAGAGAATGATTACTTTCTCCATCTTGCATGACAATGATCTAATAAATATCAGTTCAAAAAATGAATACTATTGGGCTTAAAAATTGTTCAGTGGACAAAGTTCTTTCAACAAAATGAGGACAAAAGTTCAGATATGAACACACATCTAAAGACATGGTCAGAATTTTGTTTGTATTTATTCTACTGCTTAAATACAAAGGTAAAATGAGTACCCGGTGCAGGCTGGCTAGTTGTTTAGGCAACTGATGAGCTCCAACTTCATGATGAGAACTTGTCTCAAAAAAAATCATGGAAAGCGAAAGAGGAAAGCACTTGATAATATCCTTAGGTACTACACAAATGTGGACACATCATACACACACACACACACACACACAGACACACACACAATCATAGACTCATTTGAATAACAACCTAAGGTAAGAATTAATAAGTAGCTGAAAGATTTCCTTTAAATTATATTAAATTTTATGTTAAGGCTTATAAAGTGTGACCAGAGTAAAAGGCAATATTGGCACTTGCAAAATTTTGGATAAGGAAATTATTTTCTTTTGAAGGCCTTGAAAGATGTTTGTAATACGAATGACCTCTATGTGTCAGTACATCCAAAAACGTGATCAGGAACTGAAAACTGTTCCAGTAGCAAATGACTGAGCTAATTATATAAAAGACATATAAAAGACATCATTTGCAAACCATCATATACAAATCTTACTCTGCATTGTTTGAGCTGTTTTTTCAGAATTTCAGTATCCCCCAGGGCAGGCCATTCCTCTTTCAGAAAAACATCAACTTCAGCCATCCATTTCTGCAAGGTTTTTATGTGATTCTGGAATAAAAGAGCAATTTGAGAGCATTACTAAGCTCTGATTATTTTTTAACATAGTTCATCATGACGATGTATCCAAACATAAGTCAAAAAAAATGAAAGATGTTTCATTGTAGCTTTATAGAAAATAATATTTTTACTAAGACTGCATTTTATGGTCTACACTATGAACATTGGTTTATGAAGTCTGCTATTGTTAAAAATTAAAAATATTAGTAACAAATGTGGTTTTATGTTCCTTTTGAGAACATTAAATCATACCCATCTAGAAAAATTTGAAGTTTCAAAACAACTCATGATAATACTAACAATGTACCCTTAGTATACATAAAACAAAATATGCACATAAATTTGATGTTATGGTGTCTTTATAGCTTCTCTAAACCTGAAATTCCACAACTTGTTTTCTGCAGTTGACAGTTTAAATAGTCCCTTCATTTGGAGGTTTTAAGGGAAGATTTTCTTATCTTTAAAGTCATAGTTCATGATTTCTTATTTGTCTGATCAATTAGAAATAAGGATTAGGCAACTAGTGGTATTTTTTTTGTTGTTGTTCTTTATAAATGGAGAAGTACCTTCCACCTTTTTTCTGTATTACTTTTATTTATATCCTTCAGTTCAGTCACTTTTCAAATATAAATCTGGCACTTCTTTACTTACATGTAATTTCATTACAATGTCAAGTTATAGTTGTACCTTTTCTAAAATTTCTATTGAAAATAAATGCTTCACAAAAAATGTTCCTTTCAATATGGTTAAAATACAGTTAATAACTAGTTTTAAAAATAATTGACTAAATATAAGGATCTCAACATTATCTCCTTACTAGTATCATTTAAGAGTAATTTTCCCTCCATGTCTCTATTATTTTCATCAAGTCTTACCATAGACTCCTTGATGAATGCATTATTTCTTCTAAGGTTCATTTAATTCTTACTCTACTCAAACCCTTTCTCTAAATTTACATCAGTAATCTCTTCCACTTTCATGATGGTGCTTAGAAGATGGAAATTTAATATACTTTTACTTTAAAAAAAATACTTGTAACAGATCTTTGAAACTGATATTTTGTTGGTGGTGCTGTGTTTAATCCCAATTCATGTAAAAGCATAGCACCACATTTTTAAACATTATAATTCATTTTTATTGTAAATATTATGGATGAAATATTGAACATTTTTCAATGACCTGAGCATCTGCTTCATTTTGCAAGGATCTCATTTTTGCTTCTTTAATATTGTATTCTAGTAGTTCATAGAGTAGCTGAGATCACCTATATAATGGTGTTTCATTAGCTAGTACTCTTGTTAATGGAGTTCTTTCTTAAAAGGGTCTTCTACTTAACACAGTTATACATATTTAGTATGTTAGCAAATATACACAATCAAAAATATCTAACATGACAAGGGGATATTGCAGATATGAAAAAAGTAAAACTGTGAACAATATAATTTGTCATTTGCCTTATCATAGTGTATATATAATAGAATTCTAGAAAGCCTGTTTTATTAAAAGGAAGATAATATAAGAATAAACCACCATATGGAGCCCAGTGAATGCAGGACCCTTCCTTCTTAGATGTGTGGGCATGGGGGGAATGAAGGACATGAAAAGTAGGGATTGGGAAGAGGGCAACATTTGGAATGTAAATAAATAAAATAATTTAATAAATATATTTTAAAGGCAGAAGATGGTACAGTGATAAGGTACCGGATAGATAGACAGAGACAGATTAAGAGCCAAGCATGGATACAATGCACCAAATGATGCTAGCATGAAAGAAGACGGGCTCTTGAAAAAAAGATTGTATGTTGCTTCTAAAAGCTAAAAACAGCAAGTACACTTTTTCTTAAACGTTCCATGTAAGGATAGCTGCAATCATAGCTAGCCTCAGTCAAACATGTAGGTCATGGATTCGACATTCTTGGTAGTGTTTTAGCTGTAAAATACAAGAATGATCATGTCACTAGCAGGACCAGAATTGAAGTTAGGACACTGTTCTAATGACTTAAAATGAAGTCATAACACATTTGAATGTTTTTTCTAATATTATTAAATTTCACAATTGGCCAACTAAGAGAAACAAACCTGTAAGACTAACAGGTTTCGAATTACAGACTCAAATGTAATTGTTGGATTACTACATTCAGTCCAGGTTATTATTAATGTGTTTGAACTACTGAAACACTAAATTAATAGAAGTCAATATAGGGAAAAATGTAGCAGAAATTAAACATATATTCATATGTCAAAAGTGAAAAGTATAGTAGTAAAAACATATGCTTGCCATATATATATAATACATGGATATGTAATATATGTGTATAATGTATGCTCTGAGGTAAATCATATCTACAATTTAAGGAAAATATAAGTAATGGATGAGGATAATGGTAAGATAATGGTAAGATAAGAATATTTTAAATTATTATGTTAAAACATTAAGTATAATTGGTGTTGGTGAAAAAATCAATTCATTTATACAGACAGTACAAGAATAACACATTACTGTTTTCATAGGAAAAATAGGCAAGTAGCAATCCTTTGAAATAGATTTGGCTTTTGATATCATCAATGTCTGTGAAGGACTATGGATAAAATATCTGCTTGGCATCACATTTCACAATTCATTGTTATGTGGAAAATAGTTATAGTTTAAAACCCAAACCTCAACTTACCTGAAATTTTCGAAGTCTATTCATATGTTCTTCTAGCTTTTGACAATGTTCCACCAACTGGGTGGAGAGTTTCTTCCAGCGCCCCTCAATCTCTTCAAATTCTGACTGATATTTCTGGCTTATTTCTGAAGGTGCTTTCTTGACCATCTCCTTCACAGTGGTATTCAGATAGTTGAAGCCATTTTGTTGCTCTTTCAAAGCACTTTGCAGAGCCTCAAAATTAAAAATAGAAGTGCATTTACACCAATGGATACATACTTGATAAGTTTCATTCTCATCAAGAAGAAGGTGAATAAAAGTTTATGTAATTCAGAGATCTCAACAAATTAGAATGTCTGATAAAGCATTACATATGTATTCTTATGAATAATTTCTATTATATTCTAGGACATATTTTATTTAACCAGAAATTTAGAAGATCTAATTACATTGAATGTCTATGTATTAATAATTATGTTTATTATATATGTAATATATGTTAACTTACCTGCAGTGAAACCTTATTAAGCCAGTATTAAGCAAAATATGATTAATACGTTTTCAGATTTTAAAAGAGTAAGTATACAACATGGGATTTTTAAAATCAACTAAATTACTCTTCATATGTCCTCACATCACAGTTTATTTTACTAGTATTTAATTTCCAGATTTAGGCTATAAAATAACTACTCAATATCGAGCATTTAATCATTATGTTACAGTTTGTTAATATTTAAATTCTAACTAATTATATAAATTTATTGATTTTTTTCTAAGATTCAAAATATCAGGAGTTATAAATAATGTAGTCATGATAAAATAAGGTGATTTAATTTTAATAATCATACTTAATATCTTCAGATGTCACTAAATATAAAAGGAAATTATAGTTTTCCTTTAGTACAGTACTTTCAATTAAAACATAAATGCCCATATATGTATGCATAGTTCGAAAATAATGTATCCAGAGAAATAAGAAAATGTCATGGGTTCTTTTGGTCAAATTCTCCTATTCATTTTCTTCAACTCTTATGCTATGATTTCTTTCATTATTATCTTTACTTATATTTAATATATCAATGAAATCTCTTCACTAATAAGAATGTTCTTTGTTGCTTATGATATTCAAATGTCCACACACCTGTAATTTCCCGAGTCTCTCCTCCATTATTTCATATTCAGTAACACTAAGATGAGGTATAGCGAGTTTGTTTTCTGACTGCTGAATCCACATCCGGATGCTACTCATTGTCTCCTGATAGCGCATTGGTGGTAAAGTGTCAAAAACTTAAAAGAAAGAGAATAACAATAAGATAAATTTAAACCCTGTCTTAATATCCTAATTTGTCAGCAAATGCAATTATATTATCTTAAATATTAACTGTTATGCATGCTTGAAATATAATGGAGTCTAACTGCTATTATGAAGCTGCCTTTTGACCTAAAACATATCTGTAATATCAAGAATATTTATGAGATATGTTGAATTTTCAAATCAGCACACCGAACTCTGAGTTAATACATTCATTTGTAAGGTCGGGAAATAGAGTTAGTTACTGAGTAATTGTTACCAACATCATACAGATTCTATTTTGAGGCAGATATTGAAAACAACCATCCCTGTTGTAGTTTGTCTTAGAAGAAACAATGCTATTAACCAAAGTCCTGAATATTTTAAACAAAATACCTATTTTACTAAATTAAATCTATTTATATATGTTTAATGTATCAGGAACTCTAATAGAAATTCCTATTGTCTAGTATGATAAAATAGTGAGTTACATATTACTAAAGCCATTTAAAGTAATGGAATTCAGACTGGAAGAGATAGGCAACAACATTTTTTCAACTAATAATCAGATCCAGTATATTAAACAAAGCTATCTAGCTTCATAACAAAAATCACTACTGAAAAGCATCTATTAATTTTTTCAGTGTTCCTCTATATATAAATCTGTTGGAAAGAATTAACAAAACTGGTACCTATACAGAACCTGACCATGCATTGAGAACTTAGCTAAGAATTAGAAATCACAAAATAATAAGTTGGACATGTTGGCACAGTCTATAATACTGGAAATTAGAGTATTATGCTCCAGTGGGGAGGAATTCAAGAGCAGGGAGGTGGGAGTGTGTGAGTGGGTGTCAGCACATCCTCATAGAAGCAGGAGGAGGGGGTGGTATAGGGGTTTCTGGGTGGGGGAAAATGGCATAATAATATCTGTAATGTAAATAAAATATCCAATAAAAATTAATTAAAAACATTATTAGCCTAGCCTTATCTGCGCAATGAAGTTTGAGGAAGTCTGGGACACATGAGATACTGTCTCAAAATATAATGATGCAACATACTTTAAGGATAATACCAGGAAAGAAGATAACATTTGAAATGTAAATAAAGAAAATATCTAATAAAAATTAATCAAAAAAAGATTTGAAAAGGATAATAAAAGCACATTATAGGAGAATAAAATATAATACTTTGAAAAAATTAAGTGGATAGATTTCATAGCAAATTAAATGACGTGTCAAAATAAAAATGTAATGATGTCTCAGAGTTAAACATATTAAATGAAATATAAAAGGATAAAATGATAATAAATGATAAGATAATCTAATATAAATGTATCACAAAAGGAATATAAAAGAATTAGTATTTTAAATCAGAAATACTGCTTTCTTCATACACTAAAATAGTGAAGATGAGATGGAAAGATGGTTCAGTGCCTCAAGTGCGAAGACCAAGGTTTAGATCCCTAGAACCCCTGTAAATGGTGGGTACTTATGATAGCTATCATGGAATTACTATCCGTGGGTGGCAGAAAGAAGGATACCTGGATGTACACTGGATCAGGTAAGTACTCTTATCGATAAGCTCTGTTTTGGACTGATAGAGCCTAAAAAGTGCAGGAGTGATTAAGAGGGATTTCTGGCATTGAATTCAGGCACAGATTTATGTACCCACACATGTGAACATACACACACACAAGCATGCACACCATTTGTATACATTATGAAAATATAATTATGAAGCAAATCTTAATTTATATCACTATAAGAAAAGAAATTATGTGAATATTTTTATTTCATAATATTTATAACTTTCATGCATAAATTTCCTATATATTACATGAGAAAATTAGAAACTCTGGCATACCATTTAATGGGATGTTCTAAAGATTTTGATGATTTTAGTGTAGGATGTTTAAAAATTCAAACTAAAATACTGGAAATGGAGATTGGCCTTCAACATGTGGATACTTACTTAAGAGTTAGTGTCCAATTTTATATTCTTTAAAAGCCTATTTGGTGCTTTCAAGCTCAGTATTTCATAGTATTTTAATTTTGTTATTTTAAAAAACTATATTATACCATGTGTGTGCATGTGTGTGTGAGCACATGTCTGTTTATGTGTGTTTGTATGTGTCTGTATCTATGTGTGTATGTATACATGTGCCTATGTGTCTGTGTGTGAGAGAGAGAGTCCATGCAACATGTGCCTGTGGATATCGGAATAAATTATCAGGTCCTCTGTAGCTGGAGTTATAGACAGTTGTGTGTGGCCCAACATAGGTGTTGAGAACTAAATTTAGGTCCTCACCAGGAGCATTATGTGCTCTTGATAACTAATGTAGTGCACTTAACCACTAACCTCAGACTCAAATTTAGTGTTTTAATTCATATAAACAATGATTTTTTTCAAACTTAATCCGATACTTTTATTTGTTTATTCATAAACAAAACCGCAGGACTCTTGTGAATGGTGATGGTGTATGGAGACATTAATCATAATGTAGCAAAACTCTGAGATAGACGAATAGTAGGTGATAGAATATGTGTTGGATAGATCATAGATTTCATACAGATTGACTTAATTCAACATGAATATTTACATTTTATAAAAGAATTTATGTTATCCCGCAGTAGCTGCTGAGAAAAAAATACATATATTAGAGATTGCCAGACATTTTGTTAATCATTTAAATTGTATTCAGATGATGAATATATGTCAAGGTAAAAAATTATGCATACAGAGATCAGTAAAGGTGCTTTGATTAGTAAGAGACTAGCAAACTTTGACATATAACAGAATTATTTATCCTCATTTTGATAGACATAGGCTGATTAGCATGACACTTAGGAAATGGTATTCAGCATTACATGAAACCTAGATATGGATTCAGCAGTGTAGATAATGTATCTTCAGTGAACCTCTTATGCTTGTAGGAGTTTAGACATCACTGGTATAGAAACGTGGATGAGAATATATTTGGAAGAAATAAATGATGAAATCAATCTGTTCATGATTTCTTATTTAGGTAATTATTCTCCATATGCTTGGAGCACCAGGAATGCAGCAAATGAAGCACTAACAAAAACACTAGCTCTAATTAAAACACTAAATCTTGAGAGTCTTCTTCTTCTTCTTCTTCTTCTTCTTCTTCTTCTTCTTCTTCTTCTTCTTCTTCTTCTTCTTCTTCCTCTTCCTCTTCCTCTTCCTCTCCTCCTTCTCCTTCTTTTTCTTTCCCCTTCTCCCTCCTCCTCCTCCTCCTCATCCTCCTCCTCCTCCTCATTCTTCTTCTCCTCCTTCTCCTCTTCTCCTTCTCCTCCTTCTCCTCTTCCTCCTCCTTTTATTATTATTATTAAAATGTTCTCATCTATGAGATCATTCAAACAACACTGAGTATCAGTATCTTTTGCATGCTGATCACCAATTAAACCAGCACTATTTGTTGAAAATGCTTTCCTTTTTCCACTGAATAGTTTTGGCTTCTTTTTCAAAGATCAAGTGACCATGGGTGTGTGGGTTTATTTCTGGGTCTTCAATTCTATTCAATTGATCTTCCTGCCTGTCTCTGTACCAATCCCATGCAGTTTTTATCACTATTTCTGTGTGTTCATGGATGGTGATTCCCCAAATTCTTTTATTGTTGCAATATATCTTTTTTGCTATCCTGAGTTTTTTGTTATTCCAGATGAATTTGAGAATTGCTCTTTCTATCTCTGGGAAGAATTGATGGGGATTGCATTGAATCTGTAGACTGCTTTTGGTAAAATGCCCATTTTTAACTATGTTAATCCTGCCAGTTCATTAGCATTGAAGGAAATATTCTTTGATTTCTTTCTTCTTTTCTTGAAGTTCTTATCATGCATATTTTTCACTTGCTTGGTTAGAGTCACACCAAGATATTTTATATTATTTTTGGCTATTATGAAAGGTGTTGTTTCCCTAATTTCTGCCTCAACCTGTTTATCTTTTATAT
This sequence comes from Grammomys surdaster, assembly GCF_004785775.1. Classification (NCBI taxonomy): domain Eukaryota; kingdom Metazoa; phylum Chordata; class Mammalia; order Rodentia; family Muridae; genus Grammomys; species Grammomys surdaster. Next base: position 226,709 of record NW_021604606.1, on the reverse strand, counting down.
AGAGGACAGCTACTGATTTGTTTGAAATAATTTTATATCCAGCCACTTCGCTGAAGTTGTTTATCAGCTGTAGGAGCTCTCTGGTAGAATTTTGGGGCTTGCTTATGTATACTATCGTATCTTCTGCAAATAGTGATATCTTAATTTCTTCCTTTCAAACTTATATCCCTTTGACTTCAATTTGTTGTCTTATTGCTCTGGCTAGAAATTCAATACTATACTGAAGAGATACTGGGAAAGTGGGCATCCTTGTCTTGTCCCTGATTCAATGGCGTTCCTTCACGTTTCTCTCCATTTAATTTGATGTTGGCTATTGGATTGTTGTATATTGCTCGTATTTTGTTTAGGTATGTGCCTTGAATTCATGATCTTTACAAGACTTTTAACAAGAAGGGGTGTTGAATTTTGTAAAAGGCATTTTCATCATCTAATGAGATGATCATGTGGGTTTTTTTCCTTTGAATTTGTTTATATAGTGGATTTCGTTGATGGATTTCCATATATTGAACCTTCCCAGAATCCCTGGGATGAAGCATACTTGATCATGGTGGATAATTGTTTTGGTGTGATCTTGGATTCAGTTTGTGAGAATGTTATTATGTATTTTTGCAATGATATTCATAAGTGAAATTTATCTGAAGTTCTCTTTCTTTGTTAGGTTTCTGTGTGGTTTAGGTGTCAGTATAAAAATGGCTTCATAGAATGAATTGGTAGTGTTCCTTCTGTTTCTATTTTGTGGAATATTTTGAGTAGTATTGGTATTAGGTCTTCTTGAAGGTCTGATAGAATTCTGTACTGAAAACTTCTGGCCCTGGGGTTTTTTGGGGCGTAGGGGAGATTTTTAATGAGCATTTTTTTTCTCAGGGGTTATGGGACAATTTAGATGGTTTATCTGATCCTGATTTAACTTTGGTACCTGGTATCTGTCTAAAAAATCATCCATTTCATCTAGATTTTCCAGTTTTGTTGAGTATATGTTTTTGTAGTAGGATCTGACAATTATTTGAATTTCCTCAGTTTCTGTTGTTATGTCTCCCTTTTCAGTTCTGATTTTGTTAATTTGGATACTGTTTCTGTGCTCTCCGGTTAATCTGTCTAAGAGTTTATCTAGCTTGTTGATTTTTCACAAAGAAAAAGCTCCTGGTTTTATTGCTTCTTTGAATCATTCTCTTTGTTTCTTCTTGGTTGATTTCAGCCCTGAGTTTGACTATTTCCTGCCATCTACTCCTCTTGGGTGCATTTGCTTCTTTTTGTTCTAGAGCTTTCAAGTGTGCTTTTAAGTTGCTAGTCTAGGATCTCTACATTTCTTTATGAAGGCACTCAGAACTCCAAGATTTCCTCTTTTCACTACTTTCATTGTGTCCCATAAGTTTGGGTATGTGTGCCTTCATTTTCATTATGTTCTGAAAAGTCTTTAAATTTCAGTTGTTAGTAATACATGCATTTTGTTGTTGAGGTATAAATACACCATATTACATACAACAATTGTAATACAGTTGGTAAAATGTGTAGGTTATGTTAAAAACAACCTTGACATTAGATTCACTGTATAAGAATACTAAATTGGGGCTGAGACATTCTGGGAAACGCTGAGCCCATTCACAGCAAACAAAGGCAGTGGGCTCTGCCCTGTGCCATTTTCTGCAACCTGGTAGCCAACCTCATGTCACCACTCTGGAAGGGCAAAGAGGGCAGGGGTTGGGGGAGCCCACAGCTTACTCCAGGGACTTTGCCTGCCTGGATGCTGTAAGTTGACATTGAATCCAGGCTGAGGGTGTAAAATGTGGAGTTGAAAGAAGAATGGCAGAAAAAAGATTTTCCAATACCTTTATCAGAAGATGACAGCAAGGAAGTAGATATACTAGATGTAACTGTTCCAAACAGCAAGCCTGGCTCATGGAAACAAAGCACATAAAACACTAATGGCCTCAGACATGTGTGTGGTCGGATGATTTGGATGAAGGTGAAGCTAACCTGGAAGCCTTAGTCTACCCCATCAGAGATCAGTTATGAGTTTGAGTGGGAAGATAATCTTCCCATACCGAAAACTACTGAAGTCATTAGGAAAAGCTCAATTACTGAATATACAGCCACAGAAGAAAAAGATGGATGCCACTGGTGCATGGTCAGAATTGGAGAACAGGTCACAGCGTGGATATGAAGGCAATCAAACACTACAAAAAGTTATTACCCATGGATGTTATTATGGGAATGGCTTAAATGCCATTGTTGTAGTTTCTGTCTGTTTTATGCCTGAAAGTGGTCAGCCTAACTATAGATATTTAATGGACAATCTCTTTAAGTATGTTACTGGCATTTTAGAGCTCTTGGTATCAGAGAACGACATGATCATTGACTTAAATGGTGCAACAACTTGAAGGAAAATACCCAGTGTGGGATGGTTCAGGAGATGCTACCAGCAAATTGACAGATGATTAAGGAAAAACCTAAAGTCTCTAATCATTGTCCACAGTTCTTGGTTTATGGAAGTAGGCCTGGCTGTTACAAGACCATTTATCAGTTCAAAATTCATTCAGGAAGTTAGATATATCTTTAATTTAGCAGAACAGGCAGAGCCTGTTCCTATGGAGAATGTGCAGCATACCAGAATGCAGCAAACAAAGTTAATCAAGAACTTTAAGGAAAAAAAGAACTACTAAAAAGTGAGCAGTAAGTTTGGTGTCCAGCCCAAACAAGACAAAGAACTTGGGGAGGCGGGGCTATAGGGCATCCTAGTGCACTTGTGGCTCAAGTGTTTATGTAATCTGTTACAAAATTTACTTCACTTCTTTCCAAATGGACTCTTGTACAAAAGACTGTTCACTGTTGTCATCTTTTGCAAATCTTGAATTTAGCGCTTTAATGACTAGTTATATTATAATCATTTTATATTACTAAATAGCAGAGAACGACTTTAAAAAGCAATTTTTATATTTGTTTATTTGAATGATGCATCTTCAGTAAAGTATACACATAAATAACAAAGGAAATAAATTATATATATATATAATTATGTTGAGGACAATATATTTTATTTGTGTACGTATCTCATGGATGAATATGCAAATAAATAAGACTAGGATTTTAAATGTAAGTGCATATAAGTCTTTGTTTTTTAAATGGCTGTATATATATTTTGGGTAACATAGGCTGGATTTTTCTATAGCAAAAACAGGTAAAATGACACCAAGAAGTACCTAAGGTTATGCATGTGATCAAGGCAGTAGTAGTGGCCTGAGCTTCTCATCTGAAATCTCATTGCTTCTTAATTTGGTGAAAGGGCAGGCAAGTGAATGACTTTTTCCTCTTTAAAGATGTGTTAGAACCAGAACTAGAGATTTTGAGAAGCTATTTAGTTAGCTAGACACTGGTCGGTTTGTATATAAGGGACATTTTAATTTACCCAAAGTAGAGATTGTTTAAGAAAGAAAGAAAGGAAGGAAGGAAGGAAGGAAGGAAGGAAGGAAGGAAGGAAGGAAG
>NW_021604606.1:211932-223219 GCF_004785775.1 Grammomys surdaster | reverse complement strand
AAGGAAGGAAGGAAGGAAGGAAGGAAGGAAGGAAGGAAGGAAGGAAGGAAGGAAGGAAACTCTTAAAGTGTGTTCAGTAATGTGAAATGAGTTGTGTCATGTGTGTGAAGCTGAGAGGTGTTGCTGAGGCTTCAAAGACTGTTCATGAGCAGCTGCATCTGTAGAGCAGATGGGTTGCTATTGCGATACTCTCACAGTGTACCAGAGTACTTCTTTGTAGGTTCTTTGACCACAGTGGTATTTGACATAAGCAGATGAGTGTTTGTGTTTCTGTTGCATGGTGTACAGTGCCAATATATTGGTCAGTTCTGTAAAGCACTGTTGCTGTGCACTCAGGATGACATTTGCTGTATGTAAGCTTTGATTTCATGTGGTTAAGTACCTTCATTGAACATTGAAATAAGTCATTATTTGTGCCTCCAAAGAAGAAAAAGGAATATTAACCTGAGTTTATTTCTTATTATCCAGGCTTGGTTCCAGTTTGAGCATTGTATATCAAATATGTGTGCTGAATATTAAGTTCTGACAGTGTACTACATAAATACATACACTTAAATGTCAGTCTGTGTACCGGAGGTTATCCGTGAACATCTTTGGCCCAACCAGGTAGGGTTCAAGTGAAGAAGAAAGGGCATGAGCAGGGAGGGAAAGTTATTTTCACTGTCTTTGTTGCTGTTGCCACAACTGCTGCCACCACTGCTCTGGCTCCACTGCCCCAGCAGCAGCTTTGAGATGCTGGACTGGATGCACTGAGCCCAGTGGAAGGATGCTGAGCCTGCTGGGGGCTGACTAGCCAGTGAGCAGGGTGCAGGGGAGATTCTGGTGGTAAAAGCTTTGGGAGAGAGTTCTTTTCCCAGGCAGTATTACAGCTCTTGTGAGAGATGCTCTCAGGGGATGGAGTAATTCTCACACCTTTATTCCTTCTGGATAGGATCTTACATACAGTTTTGAGGTGGGGTGTGTTTGACCACAGGTGCTTCCTATTGGCTTGATCTGAGATGTTAGGGATGTCTCAGCTACATGAGGAAGGGCTTGGGGGCACTACCCCTGCGTGACTGATAGCCACTATTCTCTCAATGGGGGGTTGTGGCTGTGTGATAGGGGCTTTGTGCCAGAAGCAGGTGAAGGTCCTTACTGTTCCTTCAGGGTCCCCTGGCTTCAAGCCTTACCTCGACCTTATCCAGCTTCCTCAACCGGTCCACCACCCCACAATTAAAAATAAAATTAATGTCAAATAAATTGAAAATTAGAAAAATTGTATATGTTTCTCCAAAAAGGTTAATAGATTTCACTGATGTGGTTATACACTACACACAAGGTTTAAATATTAAATTAATAAAATTTATATTTTAATTTGGTATACTTTTCTTTTACAGTATATTTCACATATGATTCAGTTGCTGTTAAGCAATGCCAGGTTTCCAAAAGAGTAGGTTAAAATATTAGAAATATTCTTATACATATGGTTATGTGACAAAGGTGCTTTCCCTCTGCTCCTTTGTGCCTTTCCTTCTAGCCCATCTATATGACTTTTGACACTTGGGCACCCAGTCTTTTCCAAGGACACACTAGATTGGGACTCAATTATGGAAAGACAAGTTGGGAAATTTTTACAAATAATTTTCATGTGCATATCAACGACTATATATTATATTCATGATGATTATTTCAATGAGTACATCAACAAAATAAATATTAACTATTTACATTGTAGTAATATAAAATTTCAGCTATCAATATGGCTATGCCATAATCCTTTCACTGAAGATTAAACCTAATAGTCATATGACAAATAAAATAACTTTTCCAGTTAGTAAGAAGTGCAGATATAGAATGACAATTCCAATTATTTGATTTTAAAGGAAGTTTATATATTTCAAGAAAAAATAAAATATAGTGATGCTAAGATGAATGGCATATTAGGATGTTAAAAATACAAATATCTTTTTCACTTGGGAGTTAGGAAGCTCAGTAGCAAATATGCTGTAGTCCACGAGAGGGCGCTGATACCATTTTAAAGTTTTACTGACTGATTTCCTTAGAGAAAAATAAACCCTTTAGTAAAAGTATTTTATAAAGTAGAAGAAAAAGAAATGCATATTGTAAAGTTAATTCTATTTAATCAAAAAGAAACCAGAAAAGCCAGCAAGGCTTCATTCATATCCAAATACTCTAGAAATGTTTTAATGATATTTTTTAATGTTTACAAAGGCATCCAGAAAGAAAATGCACACATTATTGCTCTACTTTTATCTTTTACTTCATTAAAAAAAAAGAAAATAAAAAGAGGATTTATGTAACTACTGAATTCCAAAAGTAAAATATAACTTAAAGAATAATTTGTCCTTTCCTAAGATTCGGTTCCCACAAGGATGTAGTTCTCAGATGACCTGACAGAGCATCAAAAGATGTCTGGACAAATATCTCCACCCACACAAAAGGAAACCTTGTGAAAGTCTACTGAATTGCTCCTTTATTTTTAACAATGCTCAAAACTCCTGATTCTGTAGTTCATAAGCCACCATGAAGAAGTTATATCTGTAAAAAATATGATTTATTTGCTTTTATCCAACGGCATCAGAATATTGAAGGGGAAGAAATGATACATTTTCTTGTACAACATGAGTATTTTGTCATTTGTTAATGGAAGGAAGAAAATTCCATTGTTTTTTAGTACTTAATATTTTATCCACAGATAACCCATTTAAAAGTCTCCAGTTAGCTTTTAAAAGTGTTTTTTACTTACTTGTTTGTAGCTCTTTCTCTCTGGCCCGCACACCATCAAAGACGTGGTTAAAATGATTAGTAAAGGCCACAAAGTCTGCATCCAGAAACATTGGCCCCTGTCCCTTTTCTTTCAGCGTTAGGCTCTGAATTTTTAATCTCTCAATTTGAGGCTGAAGACCTGACAGCCTGTTGACTTCGTCCTGCATCATAATTCAGAATATTACAAATACGCAACTTTTAAACCTTGCATGCACTATATTTTCACAAAGAAAGTTGTTCGTAGACAGTGATAGTAGATCAGGTTAATGTCCTTAACAAATATTTCTTAAAAGATATCCTTGATAATACTACTGTAATGCAACTCACAAATTTAAGAATACCACAGCTTTTTGCTCATTTTGGATCATCATATGCGATATACTTCTATTTCAGAATATTATCGTTTAGACTATTAAAGCACACAGACAAAAACAGAACAAAACAAAAATCAAAAATATAAAGCTCGTAGACATGTCTGCTTGTAACATATTATAAATGACCAAAAATTTTTAACATAAATCAAATAAAGATGTTTTTCTCTAATCCTTTTTTTTCTTTAAAACTGTCTTTAAATTCTAAGGTCATTGAGTGGATAGTAATTTTTCTATTCATATTAGTAAAATATAAATGGTATATACTTAATATACTATATGAACTTACACATCTCTATATAATATAGATTATCTGTGCCTATTCACATATACATATGCTATAATCACATATATATATAGCTACAATTTTCTCCATTAAAAGGCCACATTTTTTCTTCTGACTAGTCAATTACTACCCTTTTCACAAGGAACTATCCATGTTTTCTACTCTCTTGTCATAAACAGCATTCACATCATAGAATCTACTTTCAATATCAATTTTACACTGCTTTGAATGACAAATTCATATGGACAATGTTTTGAATTTCACTATAGCATTCTCTAGCTCCATGTGGTTCTACGAAACTGAAAATATAGTTGAGTAGTATAAAATAAGATACATTAATGAGATGAAAATGAACACTAAATTATGAAAGCAGAACATGAAATACTTATAAGATAACCTACCACTTAAATACTGATTAAACCTTGCAATGATAGTTTTGACTAACAATGCTGCATAAAATGTACTAATGAATTTACTTTTCCAGTTTCCTTTTGTATTTTCATTGTCTTCTATTGTTTGACAGTTTCCTACAAGCCCTGAATAACATTTCGCTGATTTTGCTCACATTCCAACCTTTTGTTCCTCTATTTCTTTGGTTGCTGGTGCTTTTCTTTTTAACAAATCCCCTTAGTATGTCATGCCTTCTTTGTATATATTAGCCATTGAGTACAAGTTTAATTTCCTACCAAAGTTCGGGTAGAATATTTTTTACTAGAGTAAGTAAATTATCAATTCCTATACTCTTGAATAAAATGACACCCTATCCCTGAGCAAATATTAACTTCCAAATAGATCAGCAAGAAGGGGTTCTGCAACATTGACTTCCTCTTTTGTCATGAATAAATATTGAATATATTAAATTATTCATACCACTTGAATTTGGAATTTTCATTGTATTTTTCAGTCATATAGTTTGCTATATAATAATTTTAGTGTCATCTTTAGTAAGTTAGAACTAATTTATATTTCCTATATACTTTATTTATACCATAACAAATATTTTTAAATTCTCCTTCTTAGTACATTTTTACCATGCTTGCTTACTTATAATTCATATCTATGATAACTTTCTAAAGTACTTAGGTTTATTTAGTACTTAATATGCAAAAATCATGATAATTAAAATAAAAAATGGATCATATGTTAATTAGATGAAGAGGAAATTTTTAAAATTATGGCAATTAGTAACTAAATTTAAATATGAGCTTAGTGGAAATCAGACTAAAATGGCAAAATAAATTGTTGATTTTGGATATATTTATACTTATTTGGACAATCCTATTTAATGAGCATTGATTTGAGGTATGTTTTCTTACAAATTCTCTCATAGTGGCAACAATATAAATGGGTGTGCTGGTTGGTATATGCTTGGTCCAGGAAGCAGCACTATTAGAATATGTGGCCCTGTTGGAGTAGGTGTGTCACTGTGGGTATGGGCTTTAAGACCCTCATCCTAGCTGCCTGGATGCCAGTCTTCTGTTAGCAGCCTTCAGATGAAGATGTAGAACTCTCAGTTCCTCCTGCCTCATGCCTGCCTGGATGCTGCCATACTTGTGCCTTGATGATACTAGACTGAATTTCTGAATCTGTAACCCAGCCTTATTAAATGTTGGCTTTATAAAAGTTGCCTTGTTGATGGTGTCTGTTCACAGCAGTATAAACCCTGACACAGAAGTTGGTACCAGGGACTGGGATACTGTTGATAGGCCTGACCATGCTTTTGTTTGGGCAATGTTATTTTCTTCTAATTTCAGAATATATAATGAGAAGTTGCTATTGACAATTTGCTTTAGAATTTGAAATTTGAAGACATAACGTCCATTTCAAAATGAACTATTCAACTTAGAAAACTTGTTAACCGTTAGCCATTGTTTATAGAAAGGAACTTGTTGCCTTAGTCCCATAGACAAGACATCATCCTTGAATGTGTATCTGACATTAAAATTCTGTACATTTAAATAATATAACACCAAATAGGAACCTTTTCCCTCCCAGGAAATGTAAACATATTTCTTACAAATCTGAGAAGGTTTTCTTGTCTCTGCTATATTGGAAAATGAGCTAAATTTGTATTATAACATTTTAAAAGGTTCAAAGGAAGCACTGAAATGAACTTAATAAGAAATTGGTTACCAAACACCAATATTTCTAATTTCTAATATAATCTTGAGTTCATCAGTGAATGACAGTATTCTTACGCCATTAATATTTTACTTCTACAAATTAATAAAACTTTTAAAAATCAAAGGTTCAAACAGAAAGAAGAGAGATGAGGGGGGAGGGATGTGATAGTGCCCACAGGATTGAGAGCTTTCTTAATAATTTTCAATAATTTCACAGTAACAGAATATTTAATATATACGTCTATGATCCTTTTGTGAGCTCAGTTAAAAGAGGATCATTTCTCTCAGTTCCCTGTCCTTTTGTAAGTTTACCTCAACACATCAGTTTCACACTTGACTCAATCACTCAACTACTGTCAGTTTTCACGCCATAGGCCTTTAACAAATGTGTGCTCTCTATTTCTCCACGTTTCTGGAGTTTCATTCTTTTATTTAAAGTCAAGTCATCCTAAATACACAGTGCAAATGTTCCTCCATTAAGGAAGCTGCCTGAAGTTTTCTATCTATATCATGTTCTCCTGTTAGATATTTGTCAACATTGTATAAAGCCTTTATTCTCATGGTAGTGTTTACAATATTTTATTTAATCATTTGCCTAGTATCTATCTCCTCTACCCTGGATAAATATGATGAAAACAGAGTCAATTATATTTCCATCTTTTACAGATATTAGTGTTTTGTACTTAATTGTGGTTCCTCAAAATACATACACTGAAGCCTTAACACTATATTTAGAAAAAGGGATTTGGGGGAAACAATAAAAGTTACAGGCAATGAAGTTATAAAGGTAGAGTCCTAATCTCATAGGGGTGGTTGCTTTACAAAATGAAGGAACTGTTTCTCTTACTCTTCCATTCTGTTCATGTACATGAACTGGGAAATGTCTCGAACATACCTGGTGAGTAAATAGGCACTCACCTACAAAGAATTGAGAAAGAAAAGGAAAAGAAAAGAAAAGAAAAGGAAAAGTACTACATGCAAACTCTACTTCAGATAAGTGGGAAAACAAACTGTAGGCTCTATTATCTAGTTTCAAATATCTACACACAAAAGTTCTATGGTTTATATGTCTGCTTATAAAGGCAAAGATGTTTTTGCAGTGAATTCATTTTTGTAAAACTACATTTTATGAGTGTCTTTACATCTTAGTAAATTTACGGAAACTTAAGAAAAAATTAAAGCTTTCTTTGTTTTAGAACTTATTTACATTTTTCAGGAACATTGGAGTTTTAGTGTTTTTTTCCAGGCTAGCATTGTCAGCTGTCCATCTCCAGTCATCGTTCATTTAAACCATTCTTGTTAAAAAGCATATAGATTAATCTTTTTATACTAAATGTATATCTCAGTCCGTCATTAAAAGTTTGTCCATGAAATCTTTTAACTTAACTTCTAATCAAGTTCTTGTTTTTCATCAATAGTGTGCTGCTCATACTAAGAACTAGAGAAGGCTAAGTTCTTTTCGTAGTTATTAATTCTTCATTTTCATCATTTGAATATGAGCTCTTTTATTTTCTTACTTGGACCCTTTAGTGTCACTTCCATCTTGTTTGCTCTCTCTCTTCTCATGACCCAGGAGATTTTCAGATCATACTTCCTTACTCTGCCTCCTAATTAAGTCTAGTCAGTGGGGAGACATACCAGGATTCTTCATGCAGTGAGGATGATAAAATTGCTTGTTTATTTTTCTTGCTCTATTTCCATATAGACACCTTGGGCTCACTCTTAAGGCTGCGTTTATTATAAGGCTCTCCCTCTCTCCTGTGTTTTCACAGTGTCTATACTATTTCTTTCTGGTTCTGGAGAGGGAAGAGCTTGGCTTAACGTGGTCTTTATTTGCAGTTCATCTATAGAGCAAGGACATTAGTAATATATCTCTTTGAGAAGAAATACTACTCAAATTTCCAGTCTTATATGTGCCATTAGTTTTATAGATTTCTCTTTTATCCCATTGTACCCCATAAGCTTTATCTAGCTATTATTTTGCCTACACTTTTTCATCATATGACTAGATTTTTACATCTGAAGAGTTTCAGAGTAATGCCTAGGCTTCTGCAAGAAGCATGCTTTCTATATTTCCTATCTCACCCTATCTGCAAAACTGACAAAATCAAATAGACATGAAACAATTACATAACACAATTCCAGAATTAACACATCAATACAGTACTTATTTAAAGTAATTTTTTGCTTAAATTTTGATCTTTACTATATGTAGCTCAATACCTGGGAGTTGAAAATCTCATTACTAAAGATTTTGCTATGGCCCTCTTGCAATTTGCCAAGAAGTACCTTTAGATCATGCTTCAAGTGGAAAGAGGAAAGTCTTACCTTACAAATTTTTAACTGGCTTTTAATTGCTGTTGGCTCTGATAGGGTGGTGGGTTGGGTTTTCAACAAGTTTTCAGCAGTAGTTGTCATCTGTTCCAATTGCTGTAGTTGATTATAAAAGGTAATGATGTTGTTTTGATACTCTATCCAGTTAACCCTTTCATTCAGCAATTGGCAGAATTCTGTCCACCGGCTATTCAGTTGTTCTGAAGCTTGTCTGATACTTTCAGCATCAACACCCTCTACAAAGAAAACCAAAATACATATCCCATGAAGCCACAGTCAAAAAGACATGCTCTGGAAACCAATGTCCTTATACTATAAACTGTTCAGCATATAATAATTTCAAACAAACTCATTTAATCTTTGATGAAGTTTCAAAGGGTCATACCAAATTTGAAACTGGAAATTGTTAGAGATGAATCCTATCAAAGAACATAAATATCCTAAAATAACAAATAATGAGGTAAACAGAATAGTAGAAAAGATTCAAAGAAAAGAAAAACAGACCAAGTTTTGATGAGGATTGCTCATGGATAAATTATAATCTATGTGTTTGTAAATAAATTTGAATTAAAATGTATATTATTAATAATATACATTATAAGACTAACTCATAGTTTTGTTAAAAACAGGTCTTAAGATTATTCAGAATATTGATTGTATGGACTTTTTAGAAAAGAAAATGTATCTAAAATTAATTGCTCCCTTTTTAGTCTGTAATTTCTCAAAAATATAGGACTATTCACTGACTCATGATAGAAACCAAGAATTTGGGAAAAAACAGTTATCTTAAAAGATTTTCATTTACAAATGTTGAAGTTTATATACAGCTTTCAAATGGAAGCATAAGGATACATTTAATTCTCTGTAATAACCACGGTATGTTAGAGAATACAATTATTTTTTACATATGTATTCTCTTTTTAGATATGTTAGAAAATACATGATGTCTTAGTTATCTGGCAATGTGACATATGACTCAGGCAATTCGTATACGTGCTACAAGGCAAGAGAGTGTAGCAACATCATAACATATCACGAGCTAAAGTACTCAAGAGATTATAAAGTTAGTTCACAAAAATAAGTTATTCATAGATATACTAGTTTAGATGAAACTCCCTTAATAAATTGTATCATATAATGAAAAATTGATTAAAACTTATATGATAAATTTTTAAAAATAATTATGTTGGCACTCATAGTTATTTTGAAACACGTGGTGATTGGAGATTTCCTATTCTAACATTGATCCACAACAATCCCAGAGAACAAAAGCCCTGTGCCTTCAAATATCAGAGGAACAAATTGATATAAATGAGCAAGTTGCTTGCAAATCAATTTTTATGTCTTTACTTAAATTTAAATAAGAATTAGGGAGAGTAAAGTGTTTTAAAATGTCTGGTATATGCATAAAGCAAATATAAAGCCTGTTGTGGAACTTGCTTATGCCATAGTCCAAATCATATATTTCAAAATAATATTATCATCAAATATTGAATTTTGATAAGTACTTGGAAGAAAAGTTCATGATTAGTGTAATATCAGTACAAAGTCCACAGAACTCAAAAATGTCAACAAGCTGAAGGGTCCAAGTGAGGATGCCTTAGTCTGATTTCTGAGGGAGAAGAAACCAATCACAAAGCTGGAGGGAGAGATCTGGGAAGGACAGGGATGGGAGAGCGGAGAGGGGAACATGATCTGGTATTAGGGTGGGGGAGGGAGGACTGAAATCCCTGAGGGCCCCAGAGAAAATGTAAGCATGCAACCTCAGGAGGTAGGAAGTTGCGGGGACCCTCCATAATTCAAGAGACACCTGGGAGTTGAAAGATTCTCAGGACTCAGAGAGGGCTCTTAGATGAAATGCCCTACATTGATGAGAGGGAACTTATAGAGTCCACCTCCAGCAAAAAGACAGGGCATCAAGTGAGGGATGGGGTTACCATCCCACAGTCGAAACGCCAAACCATAATTGTTCCTGCCTGGAAGAACTATAGGAATGGAAATGGAGAGGAGCCTGAGGAAAAGAAGGTCCAGCGACAGGCCCAAAGTGAGATCCAGCTCAAGGAGAGGCCCCAAGGCCTGATACTATTACTGAGGCTATGGAGTGCTCACAAAAAGGGACCTATCATGACTGCCCTCCGAAAGACTCAACAAGCAGCTGATAGAGTCAGATGCAGATATTTACACCCAACCAATGGAAGAAACTGCAGACTACTGTGGTTGAATTAGGGAAGGCTGGAAGAAGCTGAGGAGGAGGGTGACCCTGTGGGAGGACCAGCAGTCTCAACTAACCTGGATCCCTGAGATCTCGCAGACACTGGACCACCAACCAGGCAGCATACACCAGCTAATATGAGGCCCCCAACACATATACAGCAGAGGACTGCCTGGTCTGGGATCAGTCAGAGAAGATATACCTAACCCTGAAGAGACTGGAGGCCACAGAGAGTAGAGAGGTATGGTGAGGTGGGGGGAGGGAGGGTGAAGACATCCTTGTGGAGACAGGGTGTAGGGAGAAGGTATGGGATGTGGAACCGTTGCACGGTGAACCAGGAGGGGAATAAAATCTGGATTTTAAAATAAATAAATAAATAAATAAAAATTTAAATAAATAAAATAACCAATAAAAAATCGAAAAAGAAAAAAAGAAAATAATCTCTCTGCTCCTGAGATCAATCTTATAAAAATTCTTAGAAACTGCAGATCACAAATTAATTTTCATTATGGTTGATGTATCATAATTTTCCACACCACAAAAAAGCTCCAAAAGATTTTGAGGTATTTCTTAAAATCAAAGGAATATTTATTTCATGAATTGTGGTAATTATGGCAGACAAGTTTATGCTATGAAACACATAGGATATGATGATATATGTTTCTCTAAATGGAATTAAAACAAAAGTGAAAGGTAAACTTTTTACATCTGTAACACTGTAAATTTTACAGTAGTCAGTTTTACAATGAGTTTTATAACTGAATATGTAAAATCAAATTATAGTAATTACCAAGTTAGAATCAGTGGTGATATGAAGATGTATATAATCAAAATTCTTTATTTAGACTTATTTAGGTTCAAACACAATGTCCCTCTATACATAAGTGAATTGGGCTCAGCTAAGTAATCTCGTTGGCTATCCTATTTCTCATACATGGTAGGATGATAGTAATAAGATCAACCCTACTGTGAGTTATGGCATATATATACGTATATATACATATATATATGTATATATATATATATATATATATATATGTATGTGTGTATATGCATATATACATATATTTTATATATGTGTGTATATACGTATAAGATCAACTATATTTATGTATATGTATAAGATCAACTCTACTGAGAGTTGTGGTATATAGATATAGATATAGATATAGATATAGATATAGATATAGATATA
>NW_021604606.1:187674-211922 GCF_004785775.1 Grammomys surdaster | reverse complement strand
ATATAGATATAGATATAGATATAGATATAGATATAGATATAGATATAGATATAGATATAGATATAGATATAGATATAGATATAGATATATTTATTCCTCAATTACTTACAAATTTTAAACATCTAATAAATAAAAGCATATGGCAAAGAAAGTGTAGTAAATAAGGATACATCAGTTCTCTCCTTTTAGAAAATAGAGAGTTCTTTAATGAATTATATAGAATATGAAAACTTGATTACTGAAATAAAAAATTAATTTTACATATATTATATAGAAAACTTTTAACGTTTTCTAAATATTTCAGCAATATGTTCATAAGATTTAGGTTTAGGCTATTACAATATAGCATCACATATTTATAATGAAATTTCTGGCAAAAGATACAGTATAGACCACAGAGATTTATAGCCCTGTAGACAATTTTTATGGAAATATTTTATAAGTGTATATGCTTGTTGTTCAACTTCAGTACATGTAACCCATCCAAAACTGTAAAGTCGTCTAGGAACTATGTTGTCACTGTCAGCTTCTGGTATAGTTCTCAGCCTATAGTTTAAATATTCTATATGTGAACTCTTCCAACACCAAATCAATAGCTTGCTCTTATGAAGACAAACATTAAGGGAGCAATAGGTAGAGGAGAAAAAAAATCTTACAAAAAATAATCACATAGCATCTTGTCTTTTGTTTACTTGAAAATGTGCAGAGTATACAAAACAATCTTAGAAATGCCTTTAAACATATTGAATTAATTGATTATATATATATATATATATATATATATATATATATATATATATATATAATGTTTATGGTGATACCAGTAAATACCTTATGTCTGGAAAACAGTATTTTTCTGGAAAGTACTTGCCCATGAATGTCTTTACACTGTTTATGGTATACATTTCATAGGACTGATTTCCTTTGCTCAACTGAAAAATTTTAAGGTTTATGACACCTTTTTACTGCAAATATTTGCCAAGTTTAAGTATCAATCATCTGAGCATCTGATTTTCTAATTTTTTGTTAGCTATTTAAGAATACAAACACTGACACACCAGGCATTATGAACAGTACTTATGAAAACCATTTTGGAGAAGCACATTACATTCTCAGGGATAATGGATCATAATCCATTCACATCTCATATTCTAAACAACCTCTGAAATAGTCTATGAATAAATAGATTGCACCCAAAGGAAATGGATCATTACTTGAAGTGCATCCATTAATTTTATTACTTGTGTACAGTGCAAAACAGACTGCTAGGATAATTGTAATTATGCATCACCTTCCATGCAAGTACTTCAGAATAGATACCGAAAGTGAAGTATTCCTCATCAAGTGTATTCATCATCAACTATGAAGCATGGATAAAATAATGGGAAAAGGGCTTATCAGTGTTTTTTTTTTCATTACAGAAATATTTAGAATAAAATGTGCACTTCCTAATAACTTCCTATTTTTTATGCTTTAAGTGAGGGATACTACCAGCACATTTAGCATCCAATAGAGTAACATAATGTGCAATTTCCATGCATCCAGTATTTATGCTAAATGCAGATGCAAAACTCTGGAATCTCCTGAAACCAGGTTAATTTTTACACAAATGTTTAGTAAACTTTTGAAAAAAGTACCTTTTCATATTTATACTAATTGCTACTTCTAGTAAAATGGAGAAAACTTCAAACATACCCTATACCTTTGTTTTCTGTTTCTAATGCCAGAAACATAAGAGAAAGTATTGTATTTCTAGGCATATTTGTTTCTGCCAGTGATTGCCCTCGAGAGCAGTAGCTTTTATGATTTCCTCCTTTTAAACTCAGAAATATATACCTAAGCACAGAGGGTCTCCTTACTAAAGTGTAAAGTTAATCTATAAAAAATGCATTTGTCAATTTTCAGAATGTGGACTCCACGTAGAGCATTAGCCTTAGTATTATGTAGCAAAAAGGAAAAATGTAAATGAAATTGCCCAAAACTAAAGAAGGACAAGACAAGAAGAAATATGTACTTCTGCAGAAAGCTAGACTTACAGGATGGTGAGGTAGATTATCAATTATATGTGATATGGGAGTTTATCAGCAAGATGAGTCAGAATAACTACAGCCCAAACCGACTTACCCATCTGACAAAGTGAATTGCATACATGCAAATAAGTTCATGCACATAAACATATTTAAGCTATAAAGCTAAATGTAAAAATTCTTAGTGACTTGAATAACATATGGGAGAGAAGCACTGTCTAAGTCTTATAATTTTCTTCAGTCTAATTACAGTTCTGGGGATAGTTTTTATTAAGTATCAGTTAAACACAATAACCTATTACTCAAGACATGAACATTTTCAGATGTTCTTTTGTTATAGTATACTAACAATTATTACTTTTATTTACACATTTCCTTATTATGATTGTCTTCAGATTGTTAATTATCACCAGAAAACTAAATTTAGAAATGGAAAGGGAAGCATTATTTACTAAAGAAAATATTATTAGTTATTATATCATGATAGAAGCCCTTCTTGAAATTGGGGGAAAATAATCCATAGTTCATAAATTTACAAATTGGAACCTGTGTCATTCCTGTATGTGTATTTTCATGAATGTTTGGACACAAGTACCTTTGATCTTATTTTAGTACTATCATTTGATCTTATTTAAGGATTATCTAGACCATTTTGGCTTCATATAATTTATACACACTTTATGTGTTTGTATGTGTGTATGTGTTTGCATGTGCATGTGTGTATGTATATGCATATAAGTACATTTAAAGACAGTCAAGAATGATTATGAACACTAAATAGGTAAAAACAAACTATACAATATTTAGAAATAAAAATGTGATTAAGATTTTAGTTCAAGCTTTTCTTAAAATTTTGTAATTTTATTAATATATTGAAAAATGTCTTAAATAAGTAAAGAACTTTGCAAAATGATACCATAAGAATACAGTATTGCTGTATTATCTCAAATTAGGTAAGATAAATTATAGGGTTTAGTGACTTATTTTTTTTTAATTAACAACGGTTTCTTGCCATTTTGTATTTTGACAAGTTTTAAAAATGAAGTCTTAAAGAAGTTTATCTAAATAGGTTTCCAGACTAATAAAAGAATTCAGATATTATCTATCTCATTGTAGCAGATCTAAGGAACTGTATATAGACAAGACACCTAGTATAAGGTCCAAATTAGTCCCTCTACAGTTATGACAATTTACCAAATGTTTGAGACTAAAAATAAGATCCTAAACTCATATATTGAAGATATATTCCACAAAACCTTATTTCTGAGAAAAAGTCCCCACTAAGATGTACCTCTATCTCATACTGTATCATGACAATCACTATTGATATCCAAACAAACAATTGGTGTAGATAAAGGAAGTTAATTTTAATATTACCTCTAAAATAGACTATGGTTGATAGCTTGGTGTTTCGGGGGAACTTCTGACAGTGGGAGTGTTGCTAAATCTCTCAACTGCTCTTTTGGATCCTTTTCCTCCTACTGGTTTACTTTGTCCAGACCTAAAATGAGGGTTTGTGCCTGATCTTATTGTATCTTGTTGTACCCTGGTTTGTTGATGTCCCTGAAAAACCTGCTGTTTTCTGTTGGGAGACAGGATAGGAGTAATCTGGGGGAGAAAGGATGTAGGAGGAATGTAATAAGAGAGGATGGAGGGCAGCTATATTTGGGATACATTGTATAAGAAAAAAATTAAAGATACAAAATGTAAAAAAGAAACAAAAATATATTTTGTAGCAGAAGTGTAGTAAAAGAATTAAACATTTTACACTTTTGTATGGATTTATATTAAAAATTATCTAGAAAAATGTAAATTCCATTAAAATATGTCAAAATTCTATGCAAATATTCAGAAACACAATTCTATAGGGAATACCATATTTATTGTCTGCCACAGCCACTGTAATTTTTGATCATTCAAGGTCACTTATATTCTGGTCAATAGAGTTAGTATAATCATAAATAAATACCCAGCAGTGATTTGGCTTCACCTTGAAGACAGTGTTTTTGACTAAAAAAACATCCATTTATCTTAAATGAATTAAAGTGATTCAGCTCTCATTTTCTTTTCTATAAATGAAGTGATAGGAGTATACAAGTCTCAGTATACAAGAAAGATGCATTTTGACTTTTTAAAATTGTCACAAAAGAAAGTATTGGAAATCATTGTTTACACAAAGATTAATTTCATTTTCAGTTTTATGAGGCACACCCTTGTTGTTTTACTACAGGACCATCTAAATATTTGAAGATGAGTTCCTCTAAGGTACATTTTGACAAAATTTTAGATAGTCATTATATTTCTGACTTATTTCATAATTTGTATAAATTCAGAAAATAAGTTCTACATAATTTGTTTTTAAAGATAAAACATAATAAATACAGTAAAATATGTGAATACATTTTTTAGAAATGATGTAAATAGTTTTGGTTAAAAGGACAGTAGGACAATGGGTATAGTAAATGCTTATCCTTATTGTGGCCCTAACATGCTTAATCCTACTCAAAATAACTCTAACCACATCTTGACTAACAGACAAGTGAGTAGCCTAAATTTCGATTAATATAAACAACAAAAAAATTAAATTACAGTCTCACCACCCCATTGATATTTGGTAACTATTCTAGGTAATACTTTCAGTCAGAGGCAATATTTTCTATCAATTCTATTTTTCAACTATTATCAAATGTGCTCTGTAAAATAGAATTAAATTATAAGAGTAGGCTGTATTTTCTAATTTTTCTGTATTTATTCAGAAATTCTGATGTATCTAAAATGATTTTAATATTTATCATAAACAATTCATCTCTCGGTTCCACTAAACAAATAGCAATGTATTTCCATTCATTTCTAATGTTAAAAAATTAAATACAGTGCATTTTTATATAAAATGACCTGAGGCCTGTTTGATATTTTATTGCAGATTTTAAACGTTTGAAGTTGAAATCTTAAAACAGTATACTTAAATACAAATGTGATAATGTAGTTTCTAGAAAATTTTCATAGAGTATTACAAGGCTATTTGGATAATGTAATTTTTTGACTGAATAGGCTATTAAAATCATCTTTTAAAATCACCAAACACATAGCAACAAATATCCTATGAATACTTTCTTTGCATTGTTTATGTATTAATTGATATAGAAAATTCTCAACTGGCATGTCTTTCTGTTTTGTTTTTTTTTGTTTTTTGTTTTTTATCTAAACACTGTTTTGAGGCTCATTAAAAGATGAAAATGAATTGATTTTCTATGAAAACAATTGAACTTATTAATGCCCAGACAACAATTAAGGCCTAAATAATCTATATATAAAACGTATGTACCCAATTTCTCAAAAATGCTGACATGTACAGAAAAAATATTCAAACACAAACTTGTCTTGAAATTGCATTATTTATGACTTTTATAAAGTTATTTTATTAAAAACAGACACAATTTTAGAATATATAATTTGGAAAAATAATGCTCACATAACTTTACAATATTCTACTCAGATAGATTGTCAAGTATTATTAGCATTGAATAATTTTATTTTTAAATGTTATAAAAATATCCTAATTTGTGGTTTTGCCCCATTTAATTCCATGGGCACATCTTTTTATAAGATGAGGTAATCCACAAAACATAATAAAATATTAGTAGTATTAAGCCACTTAGTTTTAGATTATTTGAAAAATATACTGATAATATTATAGTTACCTTTATTTAATATTACTCAGTTACTTCCACAAGTAATTGCTTCAGAAAAGCTGTGTTTTTCTTAAACTTACTAAAATAAAAGTTTTATGTCTCTAATAGACTTACAAAATATTCTACCACAACTAGATTTTAACCAATCGATTCAAATTGAATTTTCCTCTAAAATTTTCTTTAAAATGAAAGAAAACATAGCAAAAATACAGACTTCCTTTAATTTAAATTTGTATTGAAGAAGTACTTGTCTGATATGATTCAGCTGATAAATATGAACCTATATGCTTATCAAATCCCTAAGAAGATTATTTAAATCAACTTCATGTAATTACCATTCGCCATCTGTTCCACCAGGGCCTGAGCTGATCTTCTGGCATCTTGCAGTTTTCTGAACTTCTCTGCTTTTTCTCGTGCTATGGCCTGCAGCATGAAAGCAAAGGTGAGCACTTCAGCACAACTCCAAGTCTATACAGTAATTGTAACTGGAACCTGATTTTTCAATCCATGGGATACTTTTTTTTTTGGCTCATCATGTCAACCTTTAAGATTGTTTTCTCAACAATAGTCAATTTTTGAAATTCTCATGTTTTCAAAACAAAAACTCAGTGTTCATATTCTATGAGATTTCTGAACTGTTTGCTGAAAATTCCTAACCAGAATTAACCTTTTGAACGATAAATATAAAACAGTTCAAATTAACAAAAATACTACCTGCCAATTAGCATACTGCTTATTGCTATGTAGGTGAAACTGATCACTGCCATCCTAACAGTTTGAGTTCAATCCCCAGGCCCCACATGGTAGAATTCCTATAAGTTATTCCCTGAAAGTTGTTCTCTGACTGCCATACATATTCTGTAGTACACTTATACCCATATAGATACACATGTACAAATAATTAATAAATATGACTGACTTTTTAATATGGCTATAGCTATATGTGATATTTTATGTCCTCAATCTATTTATTACAACAGAAATAACCTAAAGTGCAAATAACATATAGAACAATCAATGTTTCTGATATCTGTATCCACATATATAATCAATATATCTGCTATAAAAAGAGATTTTACATAAGATAAGTTAGTCTGGATTTATTTTCCAAATCAAAACTTAATTTTTTTTCTATTTGAATTTAAGGAAACATTCCTTGATTCAATATTAGAGTACAATCAGCCTTTATGTAACTTGATGATTCTACAATGTTTTTTAGAAGACATGTGTTTCAAATGGAAACGTTTAATGTCTGTGCTTTCTATTACAGTATCTAGTCACTACACATGAGTACTGAGTAGATGAAAGGTTGTTAGTTTCCCAGGAAATTAATTTTTAATTTCATCTAATGTGATTTGAAGCAATGAACTTAAAAATTTACATGTGATATGTGTTATCTCTAATTGTATCATGTTGGTCTTATGTCTTCCTGTTGAAAGCAAGTGAAGGCAGATGAAGATATAAATATAAACAAATAATAATTTAACATCAAAACACAGATGAATAATTAGCTAGATCTGATTTTTTATAGCAAATGATTCAATATACAAAGTATTATTAAAATCTACTATAAATGAGTAGTGAACTAAAATTCTACCAAGTGGGTGCAATGACATTATTTGAAGTATCTATAGCCTAGGTGAAAAATATACATTTTATACTATGTTGCCAAAGGCAGCCAAGAGAAAACCCTGTTTTGTAACCTGAGTTGCAAGATTTGAAAGTGAAAAGACACATTTTAATATCTTGCATTTCACTTGAACTTTTCCCAACACAGAGACTGCATTGTTTTGTGATTCTTTGTTCCCAGAATCCCATTCCAATTAACAGGGAAAGCTCTAGGATGCCTTGAAATTCAATTTCATAAAGAGAGAATTGGACAAACATGAAGAGTTCAGACTTGCTCATTGACCTGAGAAGTCCGTGAAAATAAAATAGTTACACTAGTGTCTCCATAAGGCTAAAATCAAAAGCAAAGCTTTAGCATTCACCTTTTCTCATCTGTTCATTTTTTGTTCCATAGTTTGTTACAACTTCCTGGTCTGCTGTGCTTAGCAGCTTACTGACACATGATTACCAATAATTCACTACCTTCTTCACTAAAATAGAAATGTTATTCATAATGATAATGTGGTCTGAGCACAGTAGGAAGGAGATTCTAAGTAATTACATAATATTAACTACCAAGAGCAACAGGAGGGTTTAAATTATTCTTATTTGAATTACAATATATGAAAATATTAAGCAAAGAAAAAATCTTATGTTTTAGTGCAGTAAAACGAATAAAGATAATAAACACTAACTTAATGCTCATTAATTTATGTTTCACTTATGAAGCTGGGAGTATTTTACTCCATGGTTAAGTAGAACTTCTTCTGAACCTGAGCCTGGATCTCAGCACCTACCTACAAAACTTGGCTTCCCTAAGAAAATCTATAACCAAAGTTCTGAGGCAGCAGAGATTGCTAGATTGTTAGGGATTGCTTGTTTCTAACACAGCTGAGAATATCCAAGCTGAATTCAGGATAAGATCCTTGTATTGAAGAGAAATGGTGGAGAATAAAAATCATCTAAACATTTGCTCTTGCATCCACTTATGTGCCCCACTTATGTCTACTACATAGATACACACACACGCACACACAAATATACACACACATACACATACACACACACACAAAGGGAGAGAGAAAGAGAGTCACACATGCATATATAACAAATTTTTTCTGTTATGTTTTATTTTCATAGTACTTTTGTATTTGATGAGATTGGTATTTTACTTCTTTATAGAAATTATATAAAGAAGAATTAGATGACCACATAGAAATGACAAATAAGTAAACTATATGTATAATTCTCTTAAAATATCATTATCATAGTCTCTTTATTCTCAATGTTGAATAAGATGATTAGTTAGAAATTCTGTATAGAAAGTCAACCTTACATTAGAAAATTTCAGGTAAAATATCTGGGTTTCAAATGTTGTTTTGATAACCACTTTAATTATTCTTATATAAGTAAAGACAATATTATTGCCACAACAAAACAAATAATCTATTGAATGAAAATTAATCCTCTCTTGTTTTGACAGGGGAGAAAAGTAAGACACAAAGTGGTTTGTGAAACATTTGAAAGTGTCAATATCATTCCAAATCAGGTACCTTATACTGCCTACAAATTATATTTTATATACATTATTACTAGTACATTTCACAACATTTGTGGGGAAGAACAAGGTGCCATTATAATATACTATTCTATAGAAGTTAAATATCACTAAGACTAAATGACAAATCAAAAGAGACATAATTTGAAAATGTGTAGCCTAAAAGAAATAAACCATTTCTTCTGTTTACAAGTTCAGTACTGTCTCAGAGTTTGCATCTTCAAGGAATATTTCAATGAAAATTCACCAAATAGGCATGAGTAGACCAGAACATGACTGATGAAGATTTAGTTTCTAGATAGTGAAGGTATTCTAAAATTTATCTGTTATTAATTCAGCATGGGCACCAAGATACTAGAAAAGATACATGGCACTGGCAGTCACTGGTAACAAACATCAGATACGGTTCAATTTTTGATCCCATTGGCAAAATACACACTATATGGCCAAGGAAAGAATTATGCATATATAGTAATAGAAGCCCTACAAATACAGTTGCTAACACTATTCACAAACTTGTCAGTTATGAGTTCACATGAGTATTGTCAGGTCAAAGCATATTAAAAGGGAATATTGAATAATGAAGGGAAAGTTAAGCATAAAGAAAATGACTAGACAATTAAGTGTTCAGTAAACTTTGAATTAAATAGATGGTGGTAGGTGTTTGATCATAAATAAATAAAGGGTAAGAAATGGATGATAAAGTAACAAATATAAACTAGTTTGAGTTATTATTGTTCGGTATTTATCTTTTATTCATGTGTTTGTTTTGCTGTTTGCTATTCTATTATTTTGTCTTTGTCTTTGTTCAAACTGTTACTAGCTTTTTAAATACCTCAATAAAGAATTCAAACGTCTGAGCATCAATGTTGTCTTTATTAACTAACAATAATAAAGAGCTTTTTAGCAGACTAAAGGAGACTATACAGGTAACAGTCTCCAAAATGGGATGATCATTTTTTCCCAGTAAAATAGGACAGTAGTAATTATTAATCTGAGTAAGACACTAAGACTAAATTAAACAAAACATGATATGTACTCATTTTAATTTAGGATGAACCCAATCATCTTAAAATAGAACCTTGACACAAGATCTGAGTAGATGACCTTGTTCATGAGACTATATGAGCAATATTCACATTAGAAGCGTGGGGAGGAGAAAACACATGATCGAAATATATTGCATGGGAAAGTAATAAATGAAGAGTGTTGATAAAGTTTACTAAGCATCACTGAAATTGCTTTCTCATGTGTATGACTGTATATACATACTTCCTCAAATATATTAACAGTTTTATAAAGGATTTGGTGTAAGTATTTCCTAATATTTTATATTTTACCATCTTTTTTTTTCTCAACATGCATAAGGAACACAGCGATGTGAAAAGCCTATATCACACTTCAACCAAAACAATGCCTAGAAGTAACAATCTTAGAATGGAATCACAAATATCTTTAAAGGTTTTTTAAAGGTTTGCGTTTCACGAAGGAATATAATGGCTTTGCATTTGCCTAAGTTATAAAGTTAAAAATGGTCTAAAACATAAATAAATGAAACCAAGAGCAAGAGGAAAGTATCTTTTGCTTTACTCAGTCAGTCCTATCAAAATTGTCACTGTTATTGCAGGCCATATTTCAGTTCTCAGTTTACTTTCGAGCATAAATTAATCCATTGAATTTCTTTTTCTTCAAGGGAGTAATTATTGTTTTGCTTTGTGGAGTAGTAACATATGTGACTTTCCTCTGACATCAAGAGCATATTTTTCTGATGTAATTCCCTGGTTCCTGTCCATCTCCTTGAGCTGTAGCTATCTTCCACCTCCCACTTCCCTTCTCCCTCTCGCTCTGGTCCAGCTTGCTCCAGCTCTGCTCGCTCTGGCCCAAAGGTTGTTATTCATTAATTATATGTAAGTACACAGTAGCTGTCTTCAGACACTCCATAAGAGAGCATCAGATCTCATTATGGATGGTTGTGAGCCACCATTTGGTTGCTGGGGTTTGAACTCATGAAGAGCAGTCAGTGCTCTTCACCGCTGAGTCATTTCACCAGCTCGAGCTGTAGATTTCAAGCATCAATCATTTAACTTATTGTAATCAGGCCAAATCTTAAAAGTCTTTTCATGAGCTAAAAGTATTTCTTCACTCCTTTTATTTATGTTTTCTACACAACTTCTCCATTCAAAAAAAAATAAATCTTAATGGTTTGTATCAGGATACTTCAGTGCAAAAATATTTGCCTAGCAAGAGTTAGGTTTTGGATTTATTTCTTATAAACACAAATAAGCCCTATTAACACAAATACACATGCACACACACACACACACTCCTTTTGACCTTAATTTCAAACCATAACCAAATAATAGATTATAATCAAAATTTTCATTATTACTACAGTAGTCAAAATACAATATTTCTGAGAGATGCATATTTTGAAATATATTATTAAAGGACAGGGATGTGGTTCATTGGTAAAATGGAAGGTCTGGATTTCAACAAATTACTGCAAAATAAAAAAATATTTATAGCATTATAGGAGAGATATATACTATAGAATATATATATATATATATATGTATGTATATATACATATATATATATGTATAGTGCATGGTCAAAAATATTGTATGGATAAGTACTAAAATAAGAAAGAAAAATGTATTAATTAAGCTTACTAAGCATCACAGAAATTGCTTTCTTATATGTTTTTCAGATAGCTAAAAAAGCTAGTCACATCCAAGACCACGTTTCATACTCTACAGCTCAGTAAATTCTTAAGCTCTGCTTAATCCTAAACCCTTTACACTTTAGAATTTCTCTGTAACTAAAACCCCATCCACATGCTTTCTTGTTACCAGATAAAACAGGCATGTTCTTAAAGATTTGTATGCACCGAGTGTTCTGCCCTGATTGAACATAAGCAAACAGGAGTACATGCATCTGTGTGCATGTACCTATGCTCACATGCACAAACAAACACAAACATACACACTCATACACACACACACATATACACACAGAGTGACTACCTAACCCTCTTCTTCTAATATTCACTATGACATTTATCATAAACATGTATTTTATACATTTATAATATTATCATTGATAAGTTATGAGCCATATAATTCCAGATATTCCCTTCTGTTTTCTTGTGCAATCTATATTCAATATCTAGAATACTACTACATATATGCAATATGTAATAAAAACTACCATGAAGATTTTTTTCAGAAAATGTATAAAATTTTTCCTTACCATTGTGATTCTTCTATTAAGTACTGATGTGATAACTCCATCTTTTGGGTCATACTGCTTATGAAAAAATATCCACCCTTATTTTTATTTTTCTCTAGCTGTTTTTCTCTAGAAAATAGTTCTGGTTTTATGTATACTTGTATACTACTTTTCTTACATATGACCTCTGTGTGTATATACATATAATTATTTTAATATTAAAATAACTTTTATATTTCAGTAGAGTATTTTGAACCATTTGACACATAGAACAGCAGTTTTTAAATATTGTCCTATATTTAACTAGATTCTAAATAATTTAGTTTAATGATACAATTTTGAGTCAAGAATATAGAAATCCAAAATGTGCTAAGAGCTGTTCATCAATAATATAAAATAGAATATAGTTTCATAAAAGTTAAGAGATAATCAGGAAATTATAACTCTAAAATGTACAACTCAATGTGCAATATGATAGGTATATTGTAAAACAAAATATAACATAAGAGTAAAATAATTCCCCAAAATTATACATGAAGAAAAGTCTGCTGAATAATAAGTGACTTCAAACTCATGACATTTATTTCTCCTTTCAATCCAATCTCTGCAATAATATGTTAGTAAGTTTATTTTCACAATGGGCCTATCTTGTTTTTAGAAGCAATTAATTTTCTATTAACTTAGCATTACCTAATAAAGTTTTGTACTTTGACAGAGTGCTAATTTATTCATTCATATTATTCAGAAGTTGTGGCATCCTTCACATCTGTAATGTATTTTGTATTTACATAACATGTGTAGCTTTGAAAATTAATTATTTATATATATTAAGTGTTTATTGTGTTGAGTACAAATTTCATTCTTGGCTTATGAAATCAAAGAAATTCAATAAATGAGTCAGCACAGAATAAACAGAAAAGTAAGTTCCACTCCCTAATTTCTATAATCCAATAATTAAAACTATATTATAATGCCTCTAAATCAACATGGACAATTGAAAGGGAAACAGATCACTCTAGCCATCCTGAAAGTACCTGGGAGATGTCGACTTTGCCAAAAATTTTCACCCAAATGAGGTATGTTAAGATTTTTTTTTGTATTTTTCAAAAGAGATATAACAAGTTACATACACAGTGAACATGTTAAAAAGAGTTTCAATGTGCTTATTATTAAAATGGAACTAGAGGTATATGAGGAACCAGTGATTTGGATTTTTTTAATTGATGCAATAAGCATTGAGAGTAATTTATATTCAGTTTTCATAGTTTTTAAAAATATAGCAAAGCATGTAAAATGACTAAATTTATGATATTTTTAAAAGAACATTTGGGCCCAATAGTGATGATGATACCTTATTGCTTAGGGTAGTTTTTGTTACTTGCACCAAGAAGTGATTATACTGAGTGGTCTTATCTAATGTTCTAAGCATAGAACCTCTAAGAACTCTGCTGCTGCTTTGTATTTCTTAAATGACTATAAATGGAAACAAATCAGTATCCTATTTAAATTGTAGTAAGTCTGGCTTAGCATAAGTAAAATAAAATATCAAAAGGAATAGAGTGGTAATAGCAAGGTGAAGCAGAAAACAATTCATTGTCACCTTAAACAAATGACTGTAAAGATAATTGCTAGGTTTAACTCTCATTCTTAGAGGATGACAGAGAAATTCTATAGTTTAATTATCTAGTAATAAACTATACACAAACTTCTAGATGACCTATTTTTCTGTTCCATTCCTGCCTTAACAAGAAAATAAAGGCGAATGAATAAAGGTAGGATACAGAGTTAATTATGTATAGTTTAAGATTCTGTTGCCTAGTAGTTTTCTTTGTAAATTAGTTTTAATCTTATCCACGAAATAAGAAAAAAATGTATATAATTATGGACATTACATGATATCCCATTGACTGTACACACATTGTGCATATCAGTTTAGATATACTAACAAGATATATATGCTCTGGATATTTAGGAAAAGGATATGAGAGAAATATATATGAATACTTTTGCATTAGATATCAATTTTTTTATTTTATGTGTACCAATGTTTTACCTGGGTTGTGCATATGTGTACCAGTGTTTTACCTGGGTTGTGCATATGTGTACCACCTATATACTGGCTGGTCTTGGTCATCTAGAACTAGATGGTTTTGAATTATCATATTGGTTCTGGGAACTGTAACATGCCCTCTACAAGAAAAAAAGTTTTTGTTAACCACTGAGCCAAGTCTTTAGCCCTTTAGATGCTAGTTTAATAAGAATAAATGTAGAAATTTCTAAAACAAAAATAAAGGATGAAGTATAGGAAATTGATTCTCAAATTATTGAATAGAAAAAGTGATCAAATATGTAAATATTCATAATACATACTAGTAAGCTAGTGGAGAACAGAACTTCAGGGAAAACTGGGTAATAGAGTGTTGTCCTTCAAGTACATTGAATAAGTTAATGTACGAAGGTATTGAACTGTGTTTCAAGGACAAGATGATTTTTTAAAAACACAGAAAACAAACATATATTTAGATTCTGATGATAAATCTCAGGATAAACATAAATTGTAGATATGGATCTGTAGCTAAATGGAAGCTATTCTTTAGTACCGACACTGTCGTGATACTGAGACTATATTGATACCTTATCTCAGAAATGTGTAACATTCTGCATTAAATGGTATGGAGACACAGATACTATGGGCACAAATGTATGTACTTTTAGAAGTACTGTTTTTGACTTAACAATAAGCAACTATATACTGTGGATTTTAGGGTTAATTTTAGGGAAATCATAAATCCTGAAAATAATTAAAAGAGATTGAGGGATAATTAACTAATGATGTGTGAATAATCCATGAAGATGCAACCCTGATTCTGTTAAAATGTGTTACTTAAGAAACAGAGTTTGCTGCGTGTTTTTGGCACATACTTTTTTTAAGGTCTATCTTTTTCAGGTCAAAGCCAGTCTGGTTTATACAGAGAGATCCAGGCAAGCCAGGGCTACACAGAAAAATCCTGCCATGGAAAATTAAAACAAACAAACAAACAAAAATGTCGGCTTATAAGGGGTCACTACAGAGACTCAGCAGACAACAAGGGAGCCTCCATGAGACTGACCTAGGCCTTCTGCATATATGTTACAGTTGTGTAGCTTGATCTCTTTGTAGGACTTCTAACAGTGGGAGAAGAAGCTGTCTCTGAGTCATTTGCAAGCTTTTGGGACCCTTTCCCTCATAATGTGTTGCCTTGTCCATCCTTAATATTAGAGGCACTTAGCCTTATTGCAACTTAATATGCTGGGTTTGGTTGATATCCATGAAAGGCCAGCCCTTTTCTACATAAAAACTTAGGAGTGGAGGAGGATTGGATAGGGAAAGGCCAGAGGGAAGAAGGCAGAGGGGAGGTAGAGCAAGCAACATAAGGAGATGAGTGAGGTAAAATTGTAGTCAAGATGTAAATAATAATAATTAATAATAATAATTGGAAACATATTTTGAGCAATATGTCTATACTGTGATCATATGTAAGTAACTGAATTGAGATACAGGAAAACATTCTAGATGTGTATTGAGATAACTAATATTAAATTTCCAATTTAATAGAAAATATTTTGAGCCTACTGACAAATTCTTCAATAAAAAATAATATAAGAAAATGATACAGCAAAATGTTAAGTATATGGTATGTTCTAAGCCTATGTAGAAACAAGTTTTTAGATAATAAAGGGATTAATAGAGTTTATCAATTGCTGCTGGATATTATGTGTGAGGAAAAATTTCCATTTTCTCTGTCTAGCAGTTCCAAAATAATGTTATTATCCTATGTCTACACATATAAGAAGAACAGTTTGTTAATCATATGAATAAAACATATCAACAAGTAGAGAAGATAAACATGGTAAAGTTTAAAATTTGCATAGCTGAAAATACATGAAACTGTGCTGAGAAATAAGTTATTATATTTGTATTTCAACAAAAAACCTACTTTAGGTATAAAATAAAATAGAAGAAATTCATCAATAGAAGAAAAAAGCAAGTAATACTTCATCATTTTTAATAGATACCTATGAGTCAATTAATACCAGAATTTTTCATGAGAAGGACCTCCTGTGAGTTCACAATAACTTACATAAACTGACAAATGATGAAATCAAGAAAATTAATGTACACCTGAGCTGAATATCCATCATCATTTCTCTCTAGTCTTTAATGCATATATAATATATTTAGTTAAAAGGCAAATTATAGGCATATCATTTCATGTACTATTTTAGTTGGCAATTAAGAACAATGCTCTTGTTTCAGAAGATGAGATTCAAAGTTAAGAGAGGTGACTGAAAAATGTATCAAAAATCTCTTATAGAATATTGTACATTTTAAGTACCTTTGGTATATCATGTTGACATTATTGAATTTTTTTATTTTTTGCTTTTAAATAGCCAAATGAAAAGAGAAAAAAAATGAATTTATATTCAAAGTTCTAAATTATAGAACTCCATTTTTGTATTTGATTAAATCCATTTTAAAACACAGACATAAGATGATACACAGAAAACTCTACAAATCAAATTAATAAAAGCCTCAATCAATTAAATCACTAAGGTAATTCATTCTGATGTGTTGAATATATGATGTAAACTCTGAAACATAGAGGACATTTTTTTCTAGATTATTCTTTTACTCAATGAATTTTTTCCACCTGTGAGTTTCAATCCCAAATTAGGATAGGTTATGTGGAGGAACAGGAAGGATATGCTAAAGGTTTGTTTGGAGAAGAACAGGGACATAGAGGAGAATAGATATTACACAATGCATTAATTAAAGATATATGAAGAAGTTTTATAGAAATCCTCAGATATTAACCTATAAAAATTAAAATGTGCCTTTTATGGGTGATCAATATTTTTCCTAAAAGACACAGGGTTACTAACTGAAATTCTCAGTGCCAGGCACCCATAGCACAAATGAGTAAATATGATCAGGGAGGTCCAGAGGCATCTAAACAACACAAACTATTGGCATTTATCTTGTTTTTGTCCATAGTAAGTAGATGCTAAAATCCTATTGCTGAAAATTCCACTTATTTTACATACAGCACATAGCAAAATTAAACTTGAAGGACCAGAAAACTCATTTCCAGACGCTTAGTTTCAATGGTATGAGAAGATTCTCTGCAGGCTACCAGGAGAGAGAAGACACAGTTCACTTAGAACTGAACCCCTAATTTCAACATGATTCCCAATATTATTTAATAGTGGAATGATAATTCTAGAGGCAGCAAAATGCTTCCTGATTGGCTTTTATAATGGAAATAAAATCATAGTCTCTGGGATAGAACATACTAATAGTATTATGTTAAATGATCATGCTGGAAACCAGCATCTCTTTATTATCTATTTATTTTTTTAGATATAGATTTATGCTACTTTCAACTTTGGTCACAAAATCTTTGTTATGTAGTAATTAAACAGAGGCACGTATCTGATCAAATTGTCATTGTTTGTAACCATAAATACTTAGATGTGAATTATATATATTAACCTTCCATCATGCAAGAGTGATCCTCACAGAAGAAAGAACAGACAGAACGTAAGATCTAATGGATGAGGAATAAAGAACTGTGAGATACAGAATTCTTGACCACACATGCCTAAGATTAAGCAATTCAATGTTACAACATAAATAGTTGAAAGGGCTACCAAGTCCCCACACTTAGCAGTTGGTTCAGCTATTAGCTGTTGATGGTTGCTAAATGACAGAGAGTCCCTCTCATTTAGGAACCTTGCTGGTGATAGACTGCCCTTGCTCTTTTTGATTGGTCAACACAAGGTCCATACTGGCAGCACAAATTGGACTTGGAAGTATATTTATAATAATCAAAAGAGGACATTAAGTTGGAAGAGTGATAGGGTGAGGGAATGATGATAAATGGAGGAAATGAACTCTCTAAAATTAGGAAATTTTCAAAGAATAAAAAATGCTTATTTAAAAAGAATTATTTCAAAATCATAAAAACTATATTTAAAAAACATATACTTTTTCCCCAATCTGCTTTTATATCATTTTAATTACATGCAAGTATTAAGGTCAGTTCTAGGTTGAGGAACTAACAATACAATACAATACAATACAATACAATACAATACAATATAATACAATACAATATAATACAATAAATGCAAATAGTCAAGGAACAAACAAGACAATAAACACAAACAGTCAAACAAGGCAATAAGCAGACCCGTGATCATTACCATGATCACTATTTCTAAGGACTTATCAGGATGACCAAAGTATTTGAGCCTATGTCCCTGTCTTAGCCCAAAGACATTTTCATGCCTGAAGCCTACTTCTTTGTTCTAGTCTAAGATTTAGATTCCTGCCTGAAATTACTTCTTTGTTCTAGCCTAATGTCAGATTTTTGCATGAAGCCCATTTCCTTGTCCTTGGCCAATGACAGATTCCCGACAAGCAGCCTCAAAAGCTCTCCATATCTCCCTTTTTTTATTTCATAAACAAGACTGAGCCTATCTTGGGTCTTTCTGATCTAAGGGTGCTTTCCTTACCAGTTGTGGAATATGTGTTATCAAAACAATGCATTTCTGTCTTAGGTTGGTAAGGCTCTATGCAGAATCTTACCTGTCCTTGGCTTGCCAGACTGTTAATAACTGTCTGGGGGTCCATTTTCAGTTTCAAGCCATGTATTTTGACTGCCATAAAACACATATACTTAAACTAAGACAATTTTGTTAAGTTAATTTTTTGTGTATTATCATTTAATTTAATCTCAAAATTGTATCATTAATAATAAAATCATTCTTATTATATGAAACTATCTATTCTAGTCTATTATGATGTTAATAAAACCATATCTCATATACAGCTAATATGAAATTCAAAATAACTACATTGTAAATGCAAATAATGTTGATTTCTAAAAATGACAAATTATTTTTGCTCCTTGGGCATCCTTAAACAATACTAAAGTATATTTGGGAGGTTATAATTCTTCAACATTTCTATATCTGAGGTAAAGCGAAAGTAAATATGTGAGGTAGTATGTTTGCAATCATGTAAATAGATTTTATAGGTCAAGACTTAAATGCTATTGCATACACTTGCAGGTGATATTTTTTTTTCTTTCTTTCTTTTTTTTTTTTATTGGATGATTTATTTACATTTCCTATGTTGTCCCCTTACCCCATCCCCCACCACCCCCTCGGAACCACCAATCCCCTCGCCCCTCCTCCTTCTTCTCTGTGGATGTAACCTCTATCTACACCCCCCACTCCCACCTCCCCACCCTCAAAATTCCCACCCCCTGGGGCATCCAGCCTTCATGAGGTCAAGGTTTTCTTCTTCCACCTATGCCCAGCAGGGCCCTCCACTTTTACATATTCAGCTGAAGCCCTGGATCCCCCCCTAAGTGCTCCCAGGCTGGTGGTTTAGACCCTGGGAGCTGTGGTTGGTTGGTATTGTTGCTCTCCTCATGGTGCCACAAACCCTTTCAGCTCCTTCAGTCTTCACTCTAACTCCTCTATTGAGAACCCCATGATCAGTTCAATGGCTAGTTGTGAGCATCTGCCTCTGAATATGTCTGACTCTTGAAGGCCTCTGAGGAGATATCCATATCAGGCTCTTATCAGCATGCACTTCCTGTCTTCCACATCAGCATCTACATTTGGTGATTGCACATGGGATAGATACTCAGGTGGGGTGGTCTTGAGACGGCCCCTCCTTCAGTTTCTGTCCCTCACTTTGTCTCCATATTTGCTCCCTTGAGTATTTTGTTGCTCCTTCTAAGAAGGACCGAATCACCCTCACTTGGTCTTCCTTCTTTATGGGCTTCATGTGGCCTGTGAGTTGCATCTTGGGCATTTCAAGGTTCTAGGCTAATATCCAATAATCAGTGAGTGAATACCATGTGTCTTCTTTTGTGATTGGCTTACCTCACTCAGGATGATAATTTCTAGTTCCATCCATTTACCAAGGAACCTCTCGAATTCATTGTTTTTAATAGCTGAGTAATACTCCATTGTGTAAATATACCACATTTTTTGAATCCATTCCTCAGTTGAAGGACATCTGGGTTCTTTCCAGCTCCTGGCTATTATAAATAAGGCTGCTATGAACATAGTTGAGCATATGTCCTTGTTATATGTTCGAGCATCTTCTGGGTATATGCCTAGGAGTGGTATAGCTGGATCCTCGGGTAATGCTATGTCCAATTTTCTGAGGAACCGCCAGACTGATTTCCAAAGTGGTTGCACCATCTTGCAGTCCCACCAACAATGGAGGAGTGTTCCTCTTTCTCCACACCCTCGCCAGCATCTACTATCACCTGAGTTTTTAATCTTAGCCATTCTGACTGGTGTGAGATGGAATCTCAGGGTTGTTTTGATTTGCATTTCCCTGACGACTAAGGATGCTGAACATTTCTTTAGATGCTTCTCGGCCATTCGAGTTTCTTCAGTTGAAAATTCTTTGTTAAGCTCTATACCCCATTTTTTAATAGGGTAATTTGGTTGTCTGGAGTCTAATTTCTTGAGTTCTTTGTATATATTGGATATTAGCCCTCTATCAGATGAAGGATTGGTAAAGATCTTTTCCCAATTTGTTGGTTGTCGTTTTGTCCTATTGACAGTGTCCTTTGCCTTACAGAAACTTTGCAATTTTATGAAGTCCCATTTGTCAATTCTCGATCTTAGAGCATATGCCATTGGAGTTCTGTTCAGGAACTTTTCACCTGTGCCCAAGTATTCGAGGCTTTTCCCCACCTTCTCTTCTATTAGTTTCAGTGTATCTGGTTTTATGTGGAGGTCCTTTATCCACATAGACTTGAGCTTTGTACAAGGGGATAAGAATGGATCAATTTTCATTCTTCTACATGTTGTCTTCCAGTTGAACCAGCACCATTTGTTGAAAATGCTGTCCTTTTTCCACTGGACAGTTTTAGCTCCTTTGTCAAAGATCAAGTGACCATAGGAGTGTGGGTTCATTTCTGGGTCTTCAATTCTATTCCATTGATCTTCCTGCCTGTCTCTGTACCAATACCAGGTAGTTTTTATCACTATTGCTCTGTAGTACAGCTTGAGGTCAGGGATGGTAATTCCTCCAGAAGTTCTTTTATTGTTGAGAATAGTTTTCGCTATCCTGGGTTTTTTGTTATTCCATATGAATTTGAGAATTTCCTTTTCTAACTCTGTGAAGAATTGAGTTGGGATTTTAATGGGGATTGCATTGAATCTGTAGGTTGCTTTTGGTTAGATGGCCATTTTTATTATATTAATCCTGCCAATCCATGAGCATGGGAGATCTTTCCATCTTCGGAGATCTTCTTCAATTTCTTTCTTCAGAGACTTGAAGTTCTTGTCATACAGGTCTTTCACTTGCTTGGTTAGATTCACACCAAGGTATTTTATATTATTTGCAACTATTGTGAAGGGTGTCATTTCCCTAATTTCTTTTTCAGTCTGTTTATCTTTCATGTAGAGGAAGGCTACTGATTTGTTTGAGTTGATTTTATAACCAGCCACTTTGCTGAAGTTGTTTATCAGGTTTAGGAGTTCTCTGGTGGAAGTTTGG
The DNA here is from genome assembly GCF_004785775.1 of Grammomys surdaster. Taxonomy (NCBI): domain Eukaryota; kingdom Metazoa; phylum Chordata; class Mammalia; order Rodentia; family Muridae; genus Grammomys; species Grammomys surdaster. The sequence continues at coordinate 190,229 of NW_021604606.1, read as the reverse complement.
GGGTCACTTAAGTATACTATCATATCATCTGCAAATAGCGATATTTTGACTTCCTCCTTTCCTATTTGTATCCCTTTGACTTCTTTTTGCTGTCTAATTGCTCTGGCTAAGACTTCCAGTACTATATTGAATAGGTAGGGGGAGAGTGGGCAACCTTGTCTAGTCCCTGATCTTAGTGGGATTGCTTCAAATTTCTCTCCATTTAGCTTGATGTTGGCTACTGGTTTGCTGTAAATTGCTTTTACTATGTTTAGGTAGGGGCCTTGAATTCCTGATCTTTCCAAGACTTTTATCATGAAGGGATGTTGAATTTTGTCAAATGCTTTCTCAGCATCTAGTGAGATGATCATGTGGTTTTTTTCTTTAAGTTTGTTTATATAGTGGATTACATTGATGGATTTCCGAATATTGAACCATCCCTGCATTCCTGGGATAAAACCTACTTGATCATGATGGATGATTGTTTTGATGTGGTCTTGGATTCGGTTTGCTAGAATTTTATTGAGTATTTTTGCATCGATGTTCATAAGGGAGATTGGTCTGAAGTTCTCTTTCTTTGTCGTGTCCTTGTGGGGTTTGGGTATGAGTGTAATTGTAGCTTCATAGAACGAATTGGGTAGTGTTCCTTCTGTCTCTATTTTGTGGAGTAGTTTGAAGAGAATTGGTATTAGGTCTTCCTTGAAGGTCTGATAGAATTCAGCACTAAAACCATCTGGTCCTGGGCTTTTTTTAGTGGGGAGGCTTTTGATGACTGCTGCTATTTCCTGAGGGGTTATGGGACTATTTAGATGGTTTATCTGCTCCTGGTTTAACTTCGGTACCTGGTATCTGTCTAGGAAATTGTCCATTTCATCCAGGTTTTCCAGTTTTGTTGAGTATAGGCCTTTGTAGTAGGATCTGATGATTTTTTGAATTTCTTCAGTTTCTGTTGTTATGTCTCCCTTTTCAGTTCTGATTTTATTAATTTGGATACTGTCTCTGTGCCCTCTGGTTAATCTGGCTAAAGGTTTATCTATCTTGTTGATTTTCTCAAAGAACCAACTCCTGGTTTTATTGATATTTTGTATTGTTCTTTCTGTTTCTATTTGGTTGATTTCAGCCCTGAGTTTGATTATTTCCTGCCTTCTACTCCTCCTGGGTGTATTTGATTCTTTTTGTTCTAGAGCTTTTAGTTGTGCAGTCAACTTGTTAGTGTGTGCTCTTTCCAGTTTCTTTTTGTAGGCACTTAGAGCTATGAGCTTTCCTCTTAGCACTGCCTTCATGGAGTCCCACAAGTTTTGGTATGATGTGTCCTCATTTTCATTGAATTCTAAAAAGTCTTTTATTTCTTTCTTTATTTCTTCCTTGACCAAGTCATCATTGAGTAGAGAGTTGTTCAGTTTCCATGTGTACGTGGGTTTTCCATTGTTTTTGTCATTATTAAAGACCAGTCTTAGTCCGTGGTGATCTGATAAGATGCAAGGGATTATTTCAATCTTTTTGTATCTGTAGAGGCTTGTTTTGTGACCAATTATATGGTCTATTTTGGAGAAGGTACCATGAGGTGCTGAGAAAAAGGTATATTCTTTTGTTTTAGGATGAAATGTTCTATAGATGTCTGTTAAGTCCATTCGGTTCATAACTTCTGTTAATGTCAAAGTGTCTCGGTTTAGTTTCTGTTTCCATGATCTGTCCATTGCTGAGAGTGGGGTGTTGAAATCCCCCACTATTATTGTGTGAGGTGTAATGTGTGTTTTGAGCTTTAGTAAAGTTTCTTTTATGTATGTAGGTGCCCTTGCATTTGGAGCATAGATGTTCAGAATTGAGAGTTCACCTTGGTAGATTTTTCCTTTGATGAGTATGAAGTGTCCTTCCTTATCTTTTTTGATTAATTTTGGATGAAAGTCGATTTTATTTGATATTAGAATGGCTACTCTAGCTTGTTTCTTGGGACCATTGGCTTGAAAAATTGTTTTCCACCCTTTTATTCTGAGGTAGTGTCTGTCTTTGTCACTAAGGTGCGTTTCTTGTATGCAGCAAAATTCTGGGTCTTGTTTGTGTATCCAGTCTGATAGTCTGTGTCTTTTTATTGGGGAATTGAGACCATTGATGTTAAGAGATATTAAGGAAAAATGATTGTTGCTTCCTGTTATTTTTGTTATTAGAGGTAAAGTTATGTTTGTATCTTTTTTGGGGGTTGTTGGAAGATTACTTACTTGCTTTTCCTAGGTTGTAGTTTCCCTCCTTGTGTTGGCATTTTCCATCAATTATCCTTTGAAGTGCTGGGTTTGTGGGAAGATATTGTGCAAATTTGGTTTTGTCATGGAATATCTTGGTTTCACCATCTATAGTGATTGAGAGTTTTGCTGGGTATAGTAATCTGGGCTGGCAATTGTGTTCTCTTAGTGTCTGTATGATGTCAGTCCAGGCTCTTCTGGCTTTTATAGTCTCTGGTGAGAAGTCTGGTGTAATTCTTATAGGTCTGCCTTTATATGTTACTTGACCTTTTTCCCTTACTGCTTTTAGTATTTTTTCTTTGTTTTGTGCATCTGATGTTTTGATTATTATGTGACGGG
>NW_021604606.1:186318-187664 GCF_004785775.1 Grammomys surdaster | reverse complement strand
TAATTTTGTTGAAGATATTTACTGGCCCTTTAAGTTGGGAATCTTCATTCTCATCTATACCTATTATCCTTAGGTTTGGTCTTCTCAATGTGTCCTGGATTTCCTGGATGTTTTGAGTTAGGAGTTTTTTGCATTTTGCATTTTCTTTGACAACTGTGTCAATATTTTCCACCGTATCTTCTGCATTTGAGATTCTCTCTTCTATCTCTTGTATTCGGTTGGTGATGCTTGCATCTGTGACTCCTGATCTCTTTCTTAGGTTTTCTATCTCCATGGTTGTCTCCCTTTGAACTTTCTTTATTGTTTCTATTTCTAGTTTCAGATCCTGAATGTTTTTGTTTAATTCCTTCTTTGTGTTTTCTTCCATTTCTTTAAGGGATTTCTGTGATTCCTTTTTAAGGGCTTCTATCTGTTTACTTGTACTCTCCTGTATTTCTTTAAGGGAGTTACTTAATTCCTTCTTATAATCCTCTATCATCATCATGAGAAGTGATTTTAATTCTGAATCCTGCTTTTCAGGTGTGATGGGGTGTTCAGGGCTTGCTATATTGGGAGAATTGGGCACTGATGATGCCAAGAAACTTTGGTTTCCGTTGCTTATGTTCTTGCGCTTGCCTTTCGCCATCTGGTTAACTCTAGTGGTACCTGCCCTCACTGTGTAAAACTGGAGTCTGTATTTCCAGTTATCTTGCTTATTGCAGAGCTCCTCAGAGTCCAGAGGTCTCTGTGGTCTTATGCTCCTAATCTCCTGGGTGGAATAACTCCTGGGACTCAGGCCACCTCTTGGATCTGGAAATCCTTCTGCTCTGAGTGCAGTGGGTCCTCGATGACTCAGGATTCAGTTTCAGCTGCTCTGAGTGCAGTGGCTCCAGCTGCTCTGTGTGCAGTGGCTCCTGGATGGCTCAGGATTCAGTTTCTCAACAGGACAGGAGCAGACCGACTCTGTGTCAGCTGCTCTGAGTGCAGTGGCTCCTGGATGACTCAGGATTCAGTTTCTCCACAGGACAGGAGCAGACCAACTCTGTGTCTGCTCCAGCCCAGAGGACCAGGCAGGGGCAGAAGGGAAGTGGAATTCCGGAGGGGCGGGGTTTGGGTAGCTGCTGTGCCCTGGATGTCCCTGGCTCCCCGATCTATCTCTGGGGTTTAGGGAGTGAGATGGAGTTCTTACCAGCTGCTCTGAGTGCAGTGGCTCCTGGATGACTCAGGATTCAGTTTCTCAACTGGACGGGAGCAGACTGACTCTGTGTCTGCTCCAGCCCAGAGGACCAGGCAGGGGCAGAAGGGAAGTGGAATTCCGGAGGGGCAGGGTTTGGGTAGCTGCTGTGCCCTGGATGTCCCTGGCTCCC
>NW_021604606.1:70268-186308 GCF_004785775.1 Grammomys surdaster | reverse complement strand
TGTGTCTGCTCCAGCCCAGAGGACCAGGCAGGGGCAGAAGGGAAGTGCAGGTGATATTTTTATAACTAAAATAATTCACGTTCACTCTTTGGAACCTGTTCATTTTATTTACCTTGATTTGTAGAAAGTGTCTTAGAAAATACTCTCAATTTCATACTAAAAATGACTGTTGTATAATTGCTAAAGTTGATAATTTATCAGTATCAAAATACTGATAATTTCCCAGAAGATGTAACAGGTTCTTATTAAGTCAATAAAAATCCTGTTGTGAAGGTCAAACCATATAATCTCATAAGGGAGTAAATGTTGAAAACTATCTGCTACTAAAAATAAATACTGAAAAGGGTATCCATCTTTTAGGTGAGCTGATGCAATATATAGACATATTGGATATATAAATGTTATGATTTTTGACAGGTATTGATTACTATAAACATATATTTTGATCCTGCATAAACAGTGTCCTTTATTAGCCTATCTAATTTTACTGTACTCTATTATACACTGTTCTGTAAACTTTCTCAGGTCAAGAATAATTTATGAAGAAGTGTCAACATAAGTAGATTGTCTAAAGTTTTACCCTTCCCATAGCAGACTCTGAATAGATTTTTCTAGGCAATTTTTTTTGTTTTTTTTGTTATCTAAACTATTTTATATATTGAATATCATTTTATTTTATTGCTTTAACTTCAATGACTATAACACAGATATTTGAAACAAAAAAAATTGAAAGCAGTGCAAAACAGAAATATAAGATGAATGCAGAACGTACATTGACTTTTTCTTTCAAGTCCGAGATGTTGCCTTCTTTTCGATAGACTGCAAATTCCGAACTCTGTAATACAGCTTCTGAACGAGTAATCCAACTGTGAAGTTCAGTTATATCAACATCCAATCTAAGAGAGCAAAGAATAAGGCTCATTATTTCTTTATTATCTCTTTCTTCTGTTTGGAAAGAAAAAATGTATTCACATTTACTACATCCCTTCTCATCTGATGCTTCTATTATTGTTAATAGTATCACCATCTCCCTAGCTAAGTAGATTCAAACTTTGGAGTCAACTTTGATCTAGATTCTTGTGATCATGGAGTCCATTTTATTCAACTCAATGCAGCAATCATCTGCATAACATTTCCTACAAGCTATTATCTGGACTCTGCTTGAAAGGTTTGCTACAGCACTACTCAAAATGAATTTTTTGAAAAATATTTATGATAAACTAAAACAGTGCCGTGCTAGTTGTACCAATAAATAATTCTGATATTCATGTTCTCATGTAGTATCCAAACCATCAATGTGGGCTTTTCTATGCAACATGGTAGGCAAAATTGACATCAAGAAGAGTAATCCCAGTAAAGTCTTTTCAAATATATGTATATTAAAATCATTCCTCATGCATCACACATTCTGAAACTCCGGTTATAGCCCAACTGGGTGATGATGTAATTCTCCATTATCAATAAAGAAGTACAAAGCAATATTTGTGTGAATACTCTTTTACCTTCTGAAATATCTCAGTATGACTTGAAGTTGCTGAAATATATGCTCCAACTATCATTATAAAGAAACAAGTAAATACTCAGTACACCAATTTCTGTCTTATTTGGTTACTATCGTTGTGATAAAACAATGCAATCAAAGCAACTTGGTGGAGGGAGTTAATTTGGCTGATACTTCTGAGAGGTAGGAATCTCATCTGAGAAACCAGGGCACTTTCTCAGCTGAGCTTCCCTCCTCTCAGATAACTCAAACTTGTGTCAAGTTGACATAAAACTAGCCAACACAAGAGCTATAAGAAACAATTAATCATTGTTTGAGGCTATTAAATTTTGGTGAGGGTCATTCTGCTGCAATAAATATCTTACCACCTATCTAGTTATTTCAAAACATTTTTTGCCCTGGGTTCTTTGAAGTTACTCTGAATATTAAATCTAAACAAAATTTGCATGCTACTGAGTCAAAGTGTCCTTCAGTAAATAGAAGGATCATGATACATGGCACACACGCACGCTATTGAGCTTTTAAAATCCATCTATTTCATTTATCAACTTTCCTCTTTTAATTACCAATTTTTATTAAAATATGGAGTCCTCTTCAATCAAGAAAGAAACTTTGTGCATTCCTGATTAATTTATATTCATTCACTAATTCAATATTTTGGGGCTTTAGTCAGTTCAATAACCACAGTGTCCAGTGTACTCCTAGCAACATTTCTTCCCACTCAGTAGCAGTATATCTTAGGAAAGTATGCTTCAGGGTTGTGGGGGTTTTTTTGTTTCTTTGTTTGTTTGTTTTTTTATGTTTTTGACTCAGTGTAAAATTTGCAGCCTCTGCCTACATTTTCACTGGGAAGTGACCAGGAAAGAGAAGAAATTCTGAGAGTTTAGTATTTCACTATAATTAATGAATTGTTAGAGTTGTTCTTAAGCATTTTCAAAATGATGCCACTCAGCTGAACAACCATGAAATGTTTCACACACAGTCTCTCAGAGGTTCCTGTGGGACTGAATGCCAGTTGTTCACAGCAGTAACCTCACCTCTGTTCATTTAACATTTTCTATTGGCCACATTCTTTTCCTTATGTTCCTACTTAGCAAGTCCTAAGAACACTTTTCAAATTAACTGGAGAGTAGTTCTAAGTCTCCAGAACTGCTAAGGAAGTCTGTACTATGTTAATGTGGGCCCTAGGTCCATAATTATGCAACAAATATTTTTTAAACTTGAATTTAGATGCACAATATCATGTGTTTAAAGGATTATCTAATGTAACACTGAGCTACTTTTATTCTCTAGCTTTCTTAGGAGTGCATAGTTGTCTTCATTACAGAAAAAGGTACAACCAATGTGCAAGATTTTCTTCTCCTTCCTATGTGGAAATATTTCATCTTACCATGAGTGTCTCCTTCCTAATTTTCTTCTCTGAAATTTGGCTGACTGTTCCCTTCCCCCAGCATTGAGCAGGCTTGAGAGACCTTGTTTTCCACAATAGACCAAATAATAGGATCTAGGTGGAATCACCCACCTTGGCTGCATGACAATAGACACCTAGTTGGAGTTACCCACCTTGGCTGCAAATACAGCCTGCTACAGGAACTTAGAAGAATAACTGCCTGCTGAGCTTGCCTTGACCCATCTCTGGCCATGACCTATGACCAAGAAAGGATTATCCCACCCATCTCTCTGGGCTGAAACTAGGAAGGGTTCAGGCAAAGCCTTCCCCTTTAAATTGGAAAGCCAAACATTAAAACATTGAGCCTTGATCAGAAAACTTTGTCTTGGCTGCATCTCTTCTCACCCTCAGTCCTCTTTTTGTTCCCAGTCCCCTTTCAGGTGAACCAGGTTGACTCCTGGCCACAGGCAGCTACAGCTGACTTCAGCTTTTACGTAAAATCTACCTATATTTTCATTTTGGACATCAGTCTATGATTTCACAAACATGTCAGTCCCAATTTTCAATTATCTATAACAGAAATTCAACCACACCTTCTGAGTTCATTTTATAAAGAAACTATCAAAATTGTCAAAAGTCAAATTATGCCATCTTCGCTTTTATTCAAAGGCTTTTTTCATAGGATGAAGAACAAACTTTTAATTACATCCTTTTTAATGTTGTTTAATAGACATGTTAACTTTATAATGTCTGTAATTTATTTAAAGCATGTCTTCCATCAAGTGTCTTAGGATAATCAGAACTATAAACTTCAGGTTTGTCATCTCCTCCCATCCCATACAAACAGGAAAATCCCTTCTTGACTAATATCTAGCAAGCCATTGGAAGATTTCCAATATAATCTCTTTTCCTTGCTTTAGTTCATGTTTTTCTTAAATAAATTTAAAGAAGTTTTACAAAAAATACTTTAGTTTAAAAACATGAATTCTAAACTGTGTACTAACCACTATAAAACTTGGCCTTTAGAATTACCTCTGTGTTGCTTTAGGTTTTCTGTAGAAATACTGCCTCATTCCATAGATAGGTCCATGAAACTCTAACTCAACTTATTTCATTGATTAACAGACATTCACAGAAATTTCAAGAAAGATTTCTAGTATGGAAACAATTTATACTAATCTTGCTTGTTCATATTACAAGCCAAATTACATGCTCCAACTATTGTTACAACCACTGTCAAAAAATAAAACTAAAATAAAGAAAAGTAAATAAGTTTTATACAAAAGAAACATTAGAACACTTTTAGGCATGTGAAATATAAAAATGTGAAATTGCATGTTTCAAATATCTCTCCTTCAGCTACAAACTGTTCATAGGAGAGAATACAATATTATTACTCTGCTAAATCGACATGGCATTAAATGACAACTAATAGCTTACTGATATATTCATAGATCAGGACATCTCTCAAACACTCATCAAAGAATCTTGTCCCTTCAGTAAATGGTAATTAAAACAGAGACTCTATTACTGGTCAATATGCAGACAACAAATTAAGTCATTCACATCTCACTCCAAGGCTCAAGGATCTTTTCCAAAGAGGAGTCAGAAAGATTGAAGGAACTAGAGTTGGTGGGTAATTTTAAGGATACTGCATTCCAAACACAATAGGGAAGATGCACAAATGAACTCAGAACAATTGCAAGCACATGCACAAGATCTGTTCAAGTCCTAGAAGGACAAAAAAAAATCTCCAGAGGATTGGGACATTGATATAATATCCCACTACTAGCTAAGGAGATATTAGCATTTGATGACTGCTGAAAGACCGTTGTTTATATTTTTCTTAATGATATTTTGGTTATGTTCAAAATATATTGTATAAATTTCTCTTAAATTTACTTTAAATAGACAGTACACTCATACTTCATCTAATATTTGGTGTTACTTTTCTAAATAATAGGCCAGAATATAGCTGTCCAAAAGGAATTTGGTTTATTGAAGGATCTATTTGACTAAATAAAATGTTTTGGACACCAAACTGGAACTTACCTCACTTAGAAACCTCGTGAAGTTTTAAAAAACAAAGCAACAAAAAATCCCCCCAATGAGTTAGGGCTAAATCAGCTCGAAAACTAGTGGCTCTGCCAAGTAAATCAGTTTATCTATACACAATGAAGGCTTTGTAGAGTCAATACCATGGCAACAGGCTGCTTGTGGCTCTGTGAAGATTTTAAGTGAGGCATGGCCACCAGTTGGCATGGAGTTCAGATCAATTCAAACACAAAGTAGTGAAACTCTAAACAGCACTTTTGCTGTTCTTTTTTGTTTCTGTGTTTGCTTGATTTTATAAAATTTAAAAGGGATTATACCAGGTGCTGGAATTTCTCTTTCAAAATATTATGCTATGGAGCATGATTACACATTTTAAAAATGTAGATGTTTTCCATTATGTTGTCATTGTATTTGTTACTTCATTTGCTTCTGTACTCTGCAGGTGAGCTGGGATGTGCCACAGCCTGTGTGGGGAAGTCAGAGGAGAACATGCACAACATAGAGGCCTCTGTTTTCTCCCAACATGGAGGATCCTGGAATTGAACTCATGTGCCCAGGCTTAGCAACAAGGGAGTTTACCTAACTAGCCACCTTTCTGACTCCTTATTTACACATTTAAAAAAAAGATGTCAGATGTCATTTCAGTGCAGTTTTGAGTGAAGGTTTTACCTAGGTAAAGTATGTATTCAGAAGCACATAGATTAATATTGTACAGTTCCTTTTCTGGAATGAAATAAATTGAATTAGAAAAATATGAACATATGTTAGTTTAAATTAGTTTATACTAGTCACATCTCTCCTGTCCACCATCAATATTGTGATATATTGATTGTCAAAAAAACAACAAAAACAAAAAACAAAAAAAACAGGTGCGGTGTAGGCACATCTGAAACTCTTGCATGGTTCAAGATCTTAGTTCCTCTCAATACAATCCCATTTAAATATTTTCTCCATGGCTTCTAGTTGGTACTTCTGGTGGTATGAATATGCTTGGCCCAAGGGAGAGCACTATTAGGAGGTATAGGCTTGTTGGAGTAGGTGTGGAAGAAGTATTTCACTATGAGTGTAGGCTTTGAGATCCTCTTCCTAGCTGCCTGGAAGCCAATCTTCTCCTGGCTGCCTTTCAATCAAGATGTAGAACTCTCAGCTCCTTCTCCAGCCTCATGTCTGCATGGATACTGCTATTTTCACACCTTAATGATAATGGACTGAACCTCAGAACCTGAAAGCCAGCCCCAATTAAATGTTGCCTTTTCTAAGAGTTGCCTTGTCTATGGTGTCTCCTTACAGCAGTGGAAACACCAAAACTGTTAATTTGTCAATTAAGTCTATGATTGTCTTTCAATATATTTTCTGTTTCTGTTATAATTAAATTTTAGCATAATTTTAATTTGCATGCTATCCAACAGTTATCTCAAAACTAACCAAACTGCTTTAAATGTATACTTGTGTTTTCTTCAATACTTTCTAGAAGCAGTTAATTGTTTTGCTTACTTAGATTTGGCAGCATGCACATTTCTGTGATCATCAATATGATTTATCTCTGTATTGTTAACTAAAATATTCTATAGCAATGTAATGTTCAATCTAGATCCTACTATGTGATGTTCAGCATTATTACCTATAGTTCTGAGAGGAAACAGTGTTATGCATTGCTTTTCTCTAATGCCTATAGACAGTACCACTTCTTAATACCAGATGGGAAGGAGGAGGAGATGCAGTGTTTGAAAGGATTCTAATGCATTCTTCACAGAGTACCAACAGCCTAGACTAAGTGCTGAGACAATGAATGCAGTAATCTCCTTAGAGCCTACAGATCCTGTTTTATTAAGTAATAGTTGTACACATATTTAATGAGTTATCAATTTGTCAGCTATTTATTTTTACTGTTAACTGTGGTTTTCTTGAGTGCGTAGGACTCAGGTTTTCAACTTGTCCTAATCACCAGATACACATGCTGAGGTGTGGAGCAAAGTAACAGATTCCTCTTGATGTAAATGCTTAATGCTCAAAAATTAGGTGCTAAATAGTCTTCCCAGTGCCTTGTTAGTGATATAATTGTCACATTTTATTCTACCTGAGGCTAAGCAATTCAAGATCCTTTCTAACCTTTGAATTCAACCAGGCACACATTTCTTTACTCTTCTTACATAGTCTCTTGCTATTTTTGGAAGATTCAAATTTCAACATCATGCTACATATCCAACAATAGGAAAGATAAATTTCTCTAAACATGCTGTAATACAGATTCAATCTCAGCCAGTTAATTGTCTCAGAAACGTGATATGAATTAGGCCAGTGATACCTCATATGATCAACAGTAAGAAATGATTGTATAGACATTTCAATGTAAATAAAAGACAAAAGAACATAAAGCTTTCTGAAGAACCAAATAAATATTTGTATACTTGTAGTTAAAAGTTGTAAAAATTTGACTCATCAATATACAGATATGACTACTATGTTATTGTGGAAAGGGAGCTTCTGTATGGGCACTGATTGTGCACTATCTCAATTTTCTGTTTAGTGACTTCTATGTTGAGTATTACACCAAGATGACATACATATTTGCATTAACATCAACTCTGATCTGTTGAACTTTCCATATGTAATTTATCATTTTCATTTTTTTGTAGACTAGTTTCTATTATTCATTACATTTACAGTACATTCTTTTATTAGATTTATTTATTTATTTTATGTATATGAGTACACTGTCACTCTCTTAACACGCCAGAAGAGGGCACTGGATCCCATTACAGATGGTTGTGAGACACCATGTGGTTGCTGGGAATTGAACTCAGGACCTTTGGAAAAGCAGTCAGTGTTCTTAACCACTGAGCCATCTCTCCAGCCCCCTACAGTACATTCTTAAAAACACTCTTTGAAATTCCTGAAGTTTATTTTTCTTTATTTAAGAAGTAAAATCATATGGGTCAAGATGATGTCTCAGCTGGTAATGATGCTTCCATGCAACATAATGCTAGTGACCTGAGGTTGATCCCTGGAAACCATATACAGGTAGAACAAGAGAACTGACAACACAAAGCTGTCCTCTGACCTCCATGCCTTTACTGTGGTACACACACATGCGCGTGTGTGCATACACACACACATACACACACAAACACACTAGTAATGATGTTGATGAAAATAATAATTATACTCTTGATAAATAGGAAGAAAAGGCTGCCATCAAATTAGTCAACATAAAAACATGAAACTATTTTAAAAGTATTCCACAGAAATAAGTTCACTTATCTTTACAGTTGTTGTTTTGATTTGAGATACAAACCTGACATTAGATATTCTCACATTGTGGTTTTCATATCCTAAACACATTAATTTATTCATTCTTTAATATTAACATTCATGTCAAAGAAACCTGTTCCTTTTTGTCTTAAATGAATTTGTAGTTTCAGATGTGTAAAGTTAAGCACATTCTTCATAAAACTATACATTTTAATACTGTAAAATTTAGTGAATCCAGATTGCAATAAAATGCAATTTTGAAAGCTACTAAAGATATAATTTAGCATAATTCACTTTGTCCCAAAGTATGCCTACTCGCTGTTTGTGTAAATTTGAACTTTTCCAAAGTATTATCCATGAAATTGGGTTATCTGCATTATTAATTATGGGTAGCCAACTACATGAATTGTTTTGGTGATATATTCCATAGAATGCAATGTCAGTGGTTTAGTATTTTAGCTAATTAACGTTAGGAAAGTCTCTGAGTTACATGTCATTGGTGTTTTTAACCTTTTCTCGATAGAAAGCTGACTACACTAAACCGTCAGACTTCTGCTGAAAAAGGTAATACTTAGTCAAAGTATTTCATTATCTGGTAGATAAAAACATCTTTAAGATAATCTCCTTACCTAATCTTAATATCAAATGTTAATCACTTAAGATCCCAGCATAATGTGTACCTCTAACATGTGACATGATTTTAAGAAGTCACTTTCACATCTTCTACTCATATAATGTTTATGGAAACTATCTCAAAGGTTCAAAACTAAAGAAATCCCCTAAATTGTAAATGCTGGTGGTAGTTATAACAGAAGAATTAGTCATAATGTAAACAAATAATTATAGTATAAAAAGTATGTGGCCTAAAGGATTTACGAGAAAATGTTGCTAAGCCACAGATGCCTCAAGATTGTTTTATATATTTCATAAATTTGAAAATCCCTATAAAACACAAATATGTGCAAAAAATAACCTTAACAATAGGTAACACGAGTATTATCTTATGTGGTACATGTATATGTGACATGCTGTCATAGGAACGACTCTACTCTGGTATATACCTAAGTAGAAACTACATTTACTTTAAAATCAAATTGGAAAAGCTAAGAATGTCCTAGTGAAAAGAATTGAATCACTAGAGGGCGCACCTTCCCTTTCAAAGCTGGGCATCTCTTTAGCTTCTCTTTCATTTTCTTATCTGCGTAAGAGTAATATGGTGACAAATGGATTTTTCCTGGAGGCTTTCTTGTACAGAAACATAAAATGTCCAAACATAAAGGTAAAATTGTGTACAAAGAACATGTTAATAAGACACCCTCAGATATAGACCTAAAATGCTTTCAGCCATTTTGTAAAACAAAAGAAACTTGAAGCCCTACCATTTACAAAAACTTCAAAAAATACTGCCACATAATTTAAACACTTCTCAATATGCAGGGAAATATTTGTAATGCAAACATCACAGTGCTGTTTTGTGTACTCTGTAACCAAAGCTATGGTCCCTGGGTCACTGAGTCACCTAATCTTTAAACAGTTTTAACACACTCTGTCTATGTACCTGTAACTGTATCCATGTATTATACAAGTTAAGACTTGCTAGATGCGAGATAAACTAACGTAAAGGAGGAAAAAAGGGGAAAATATAATTTCAGGATTTTTAACCGAATTATATATTTTTGTGAAGAAAAAGATTGCTTTTATGTGAAAATATGGGTAATTTTAATTCCCATATGGAACCTTGGCTACTAGTCATCATAGTTTTCATATAGTTATAGACAACTATGAAAAATATTAATTTGTGTATATAAAGCCTGTATTAACTCTGTTCTTCACAGAGTTCTTGGCCAGAATTAAATCATGATTTGTGGTTCTTACTTCCTTGCATGTCAGCTTAGATGCACATGTTTCAGTTTGGTGTTAAGGGCAACAACAGCAAAACCAAACAACCACAGAAAACAAAAACTTAAAGCAGGAAACCTAAAAAAAAGAGAGAAACATAAAAAAGTAATCTCATCCACTTTAATTTTTATCACAAGAGCCCATGGGACACATATGCTCACACTTCTTTTTTTTTTTTTTTCAAATAAGATTAATTGGAATAGATCCATGATCATCATTTTTGTAGACATTTTGGCTACCTTTTTACCATGTTCTGGCTATTGGAGCTAAGTTGAACAGTTGTAAAAGAGAGACTGTGGTATATAAATCCCCCAAATGTTTCTCTCTACTCTTTTGGCAAAGAAATACTGATTCTTCCCCTGCTTTGTGTAATGTAGGAGGGATAGCTTCTCCTTATACTTTTGAAAAAATAGATTTATTCATTTTTTTTTGAGTAGCAGTGGAAATTGAGTGTCAGTTCACATTCAAAGGTGAGAGGACAAATTGTAGAAGTTGATTATCTCTTCCCATCTAGTAGGACCAAGGATTTTGGATATTTTTTACACAAATGAACTGGAGGGAATGAAAATGAAAAGAAGTGATTTGATTGCGTAGCCCAGAACATGGGCCATCCATCTTTGCAGCAAGCATGTGTAATTGCTGGGCCATGGTTTTAAAGTAGCATTGCTTCACAAATAACCATATCATAATGCTTTATTTCCAAAATATCTTTCTCCCCATGACAAGAAGATTAAAATCTAAAGATACTTGTTTTCACACCAGAAACTCACACTGCTCTATAATGTCATCACCAGCTTTCTTCCTCATTTCATTAAATATTCTACCCAGAATTCATGGAAAAGCATATTTAAGGGTTAGCCCTTCATGTGAATTGCCATTTTCCATTAACTTGAGATCAATATTTCCTTGTATTTTAACTATATACTAAGAATGAATTTCTCCAAAGCCTACTAGGTCCAACTATTAAAAAGGAAGTAAGCTTCTAACTCACATCTGAACATTTTAGAGGTGCTTTTTAAATTCTTGGCTGGGTTTATGCTAGAATGCAAGCATCCTGAGAGAACACTTCAGTATGCTTTGGAGTGGTAGCAACTAGAGTGCCTTTCCAAATCATGAGCATTAGATCTTAGCTGAATAAATAAAGTTAGCATGCGAAGTTAGCATGAAAACTAATGTTGCTATCACTTCCCTCCTGAATAGCTGTGGCTCAAACTGTCTACAGGAGTAGTCAAAGAATTCACCACATACTGACTGTGCCTTGGACCCTATGGGAGGCAATTTAAACTTTAAACACTCACAGCGTGAAAGCTCACTGAGTTTAAAGGACTTCAACATGCTTTTATGTTGTGGGTCTTTAAAGTTTAAATAACTTCTAGTCAGGGTTCAGAAACTATCTAGTATAATGTGGAAAGTCATTTAAGTCTGACATGTCCTTACTGCCCTGGTACACCTTCCTAGGCATAATGACCTATTTTAATCCATTTACATTTTTTTACTGAACATCTGTATGAGTTTTAGTTTAAAAACAAAATAATCTCACAGTTTTACAAAGCCAGTCCTTTGCTCTGTCTCCCATTATAAAATTACATAGATGCAGTGAAATGAGCAACACATTTATTCTCACAGTTGTATCATCTTTAAACAAAATTGGGCAGAAAATGTAGCCAGAGGTTAGATATAAAGAGATTCCTATGATATAAATTTCAAGAATTATGGGCAAATAAATTATCTTATTCAAATTATCTTTTGAAACATTCTTCCAGGAGACTGTGAAGCACGTGTACTGAAAGAGCAAAATCATAGGTAGAGAAATTCTGAGTTCCTGCAGAAAGAAATTTGGGACCAAACTAGAGGAAAGGCAGCATTGAAGAGAAAAATCATATACTTAAAATAATTTACAAAGTACATTTGGAAAGAATTTGGTGATGTGGCAGTTACAAAGAGCACTGTCAATTGCTTCACAAGCATAGCTAATCGTTGAGGCAATGATGTGCATGATATGTCACAGACTTGCAAAACCTAAAGCACACAATTACATTTGAAATTCTCATTATGAATCTAAATTACATAACTAGCAAGTGTTTGCTTTATACAAGTCTGAGTATCAGGGCAGATGGTGAGCTACTGGTATTACTTTGTAATTTATAAGATCCAGTTAATTAAGAAAGACAGGAGTATAAGTAATGAACTCTGAGAAATGAAAACTTCATTAGATGAAACTAAAATGAAAAATTTGAAGTGTAATAACTGATCTTAAAGGAATAAGAAGAGCAAATTGACAAGAGATTGTTAGAAAGTGAGGTGAGAGTTGGGGGAGGCAAAACAGGAGAGCACAATGTCCCAGAAACTGAAAGCAAGAAAATTTCAGAAAGGGACTAATCATCACTGTCAAGCACGGTGCGAAGGTCAAGAAGGATAAGAACTGAAGAGTAACCTTTGAAGCTGGCATAAGGAGCTCTCTGGTGACTTTGTAGAGAGCAGTTTTAGAACCCGAAGTAGAAAATAAGCTGGCAAAAGAAAGAATTGGAAGTAAAATATTATAGTTTTTCTGATGAGAGATGGTGTATGCAGTCAATTAAGGTTCCTCATATATTGGGATAAGTAAAAAGTGTTTATTCTTCCTTCACTTATAAAAAAAAAAAAAAAAAAAAACTCCATGCTACAGCTTAGGTTTGTGGCATTGTTTGCATGCATTCTAATGTGGTATATGTTTCTGCAGCTTCTGGAACTACACATACTACATCATTGAGCTAATCCCCATTATTATCTATTTCTTTTAAGAATCATTAACTAACACATAACAGTTCTACATAGTGGATATAATTTACTATTTTCAAAACTGAATGCATTTAGTGTTTTTCACATAGGGTGAGGTACATATATATCCATCCCTTCAAATATCTGTCATTTTCTTGTAAGGAAAAATGTTTTTCTAATTATTTAGAAACAATGAATATTGTTTGCTAGATATCCTGTTCTGTAAGAGAATATCAGACCATTTCTCATCCTGTTAAAAATGATCTTTTAGACATATGGCATACAGAAGTCCCTACATCCGCTCAAAAATAAAAACTTGACTCTAGCCAAGAGAATCTTCACATCTACTGGATGAAACAGTCATCTGAATAGACCATTCTAAAAATATGTAGTGCAGGTGTTCCAAGATGAAACAATGACATCACATACTTAAGCCTAGAGTAAACTGTGTCCTTTATAGGAAAGAAAGTTACAAGTTAAGTTGTAATGGAATCAACATTCCATCTAATAAACTAATTTTCACATTGTTTGCCCAGAATCAATGCCCTACCATCACCTGGGAATTTATTTGACATAAAAATTTCTGAGTTTCATCATAGATCTAATGGGTGGAATTTTAAAAAGTCAAAAGGGAGTCAGTGATCTTTAAAGATGTATATTCTGATGAGCTGACCACCCTCTAATGGAGGCCATACTTCCAGAAATATGTGGGCAACACAAACTGTTTTTTTTTTTTTAAAAAAAGAAGGGGGCATGAGGTTTGGCATGCTGGAAAAGGAGTATAAATCAAATGAGATACAGAAATGTGCTGAACATAATCAAAATTCAATGCATAATATTTTGAAAGATCTAATAAAATTACTAAAACCAAATTGATCACTCAGGAAGTCTTCAAAGCTCCACAAATTAGTTTAATGTAAGTTGAATTGTGAGAACAGTTCCTCATACAGAAAAGTATCAAACTCCATGGTTTATCAGAATAACCTGGGGAGACTGAGAAAGGGTTTATAGCCTACCAGCAAAGAACTTCTGATTTACCAGGCTTGGAAAAAGCCAGCAGATTTGCATTAAAAACAAGTTGTGACATGAAGCTACTTTATCATGCACTATGCTTTGAACATTCCCTCTCTCTAGTAATTTTTGGTATATGTGCATCTAAAATGCCCATCATTCCATTCTTTACAACATGGTTATGGGAAAATCTTTCATTTATTTAGCAAAATAAATTGTAAGAACTTTAAGTGGGTAGCTACATTTCAGAGTTTATGAAGATATATGAAAAGTTTCTATTCTTCATAAAAATTTTACTTTCCTAACTAAAATTTGTGTTCCTACTAAGATGATTTGATAATAGATTGGAATAAAAGCATTACATTGGAGAAATAACACTGTAGGAGAAATTAAGAAAGTCAGCACTAGTCTTTATTTTACAACTCTAAGCAGGTTATTTAACCTTTCTAGACTCCAATTAGCCTGTAATCCAAGAGATGTCTAGTCCCCTTAGACAAAAAGAAGCAAATGATCTTAGTTTTGCTGGGCTAAATCAAGGATCAAATGTGTCATATCAAACCCAATATCCCAGGTATATTAGGCTCAGTACATCGCTTATAATATTTTTCAAAATGGTCCATACACATTAATTGTGTTTGTCACGTAAGTTAATATTATTTATTGTACAATTTCCAGATTTTTCTTAGGAATCAAAGCAAAAATAATAATCTGGAAATATAAACATCATAAAACTGGAGAGTTGTTATCTCTTGCTGTATTTTTTTCCAGAAGTGGAATATACATTAACATATCTCAAGCTGCAGTAACATTAAAAGAAAAATTACAAAAATGAGAAAAAAAGCATAAATGTTAAAAAACATAAAACAGCATAGGTGTACAGTCTATTCCATTTATGCATTTTAATATTCAAATATCGTACAAGCAAATAACAAACCATATTATCTGCCTGCTTATGTGAGCATGACAACAGGTTATAAGATGGATTTAGAAATTCTCAATGCCTCTAATATTGTTCTTGAACTGCAGGATGCTAATTTTCAAAGACTTCACTTTTGGAAGATAATCTTCATTGAAATGAGATTTGTTGAAAATTATTCAATTTTCTATTGTTATCACCTGGTTGATGAAAAAATATAAATGAAAGTTTTGATGAAAATTCTTTAAGTAATTGCTACAGGACTATGACCTAACTCATTAAATAAATGTCAATAAACTAGATAATATATCTACTTATAACATACTCTCAGTTCCATATTCTGAACATTGTTAATGTGTTAAATTATATCACTGAGCTATAGAATAATTCAGTGTTGAAAGTAATTACATTGTAACCTGAGGGGAAAAAAAAACTTTTGTAAATCTGAATGTAAGGAAGGCAATGTAAGAATTCTATGCATGTAAAAGCTATAATTGCTAAGGAATCAAGTAACAGTATCATAAGAAATTAAGAGAACTACAAAGTAATACAATGCTGAGTTTTAGATCTCTTAATTATTTAAGTAAGTAGAGGTATCCTAGCGTCTACTCATAAATAAGTATTGTTCAAGTGAATATGGATCTTTTCATACTTATTCAATATAGTACTTACAATTTCAAATAAAGAAATAAGACAACTAAAGGAAATCAAGGGAATATAAGTTTAAAATGAGAAAGTCAATTATCATTATTTACAGACGATAACATAGTATACATAAACAACTTCAAAAAATTTACCTAGGAATTCTGACAGCTGATATACAGTTTTTAGCATTATGCCAATGACAAATGGGCTGAGAATGAAGTCAGTGAAACATCACATTTCACAGTAGCATCAAATAACACAAAATATCTGGATAACTCTAACCAAACAAGTGAAAGACTTGTAGGATAAAAACCTGAAGACTTTGAAGAAAGAGAATGAAGATCTCAGAAGATGGAAAGATCTCCCATGCTCATGGATTGGTAGGATTAACATTGTATAAATGGCCATCTTGCTAAAACACATTCAATGCAATTCCCATCAAAATTGCAATACAATTCTTTACAGAAATTGAAAGGATAATTCTCATCTTCGTATGGAAAAAAAAAAACCTAGGGTAGTTAAAACAATCCTGAACAATAAAAGAATTACTGGAGGTAACACCATCCCTGACCTCAAGTTGTACTACAGAGTAACAGTAATAAAACATTCAGGATATTGGCATAAAAACAATGGAATTAAACTTAAGACACAGTCCTAAATTCACAAACCTATGCACATCTGATTTTTGATAAAGTCAAAAATATACACTGGTAAAAAGAAGTCATCCTTAACTATTTGTGTTGTTCAAATTGGATGTCTGCATGTAGAAGAATGCAAATAGGTCCACATTCACTCCCCTGAAAAATATCTAATGTCCAAGTGAATCAAAGACCTCAACATAAAACAAGACACACTGAAACAGATAGAAGAGAAAGGGAGAATAGCTTTCAATGCAGTTGCATAGTAGACAACTTTCTGAACAGAACACTGATAATGATAACTAAACCCTGAACATTGAAACTGATAACTAAGATTAAGGATTAATAATAAATGAGACTTCATTAAATTTCTGGCAGCATAGAGAAAGAGAAAAGATTTTTACTGACTCCATATTTGATAAAGAACTAAAAATGAACTCAAGAAACTCGGTACCAAAAAATAAAAATAATCCAGTTAAAAATGGGGGATAGCTGGACAGTGGTGGCACACACCTATAATCCCAGCACTTGGGAGGCAGAGGCAGGCAGATTTCTGAGTTCGAGGCCAGCCTGGTCTACAGAGTGAGATCCAGGACACCCAGGGCTATACAGAGAAACCCTGCCTCAAAAAAACAAAATAAATAAATAAATAAATAAATAAACAAACAAATAAATGGGGTATAGCTCTAAACAGAGAATCCTAAATAGACAAATCTAGGCATCAAGGAAATGGAAATCAAAACTATTTTAAGATTCTATCTTATACTTATCAGAATGGCTAAGACCAATAACACAAGTGACAGCTCATGCTGGTAAAGTTGTGAATGAAGGCAAACAGTCCTCTATTGCTGGTTGGAGTGCAAATTTGTACAGCCACTGTGGAAATCAATATGGCAGTTCCTCAGAAAATTGTGAATTAACGTCCCTCAAGACTCAGCTATACCACTTTTGGGAATATATCCAAAAGTTTCTTTACCCTACCATGAAGATACTTGCTCAACTGTGTTTATAATTCTTTATTAATAATAATCACAAACAGGAAACAATATAGAATGAATAGAGAAAAATTAGCATATTTACACCATGTAGAATTACTCAGCCACTTTTTAAAAATTTCATGAAATTTGCAGACAAGTTAATACAACTAGAAAAAAATCATCCTCAGTGAGGTAACTTAGACCCAGAAAGACAAACATGATATATATTCACTTATAGGTAGATATTAGCTGTTAGGTAAATGATAGTCAAGGTAAAGTCCACAGACCCAGAGAGGTTTGGTAGGGGAGGGCTATATGAGGAAAGCATGTATCTCCCTGGAAAGGGGAGGAGAGATTCTTCAGGTGGACCAGAGAATGTGGGGATGGGAGATAGAAGATCTGCTAGTGGACACAGAAGTTTAGAGTATGGAGAGAGACAGCTAGAATTAGGAGGAGGTAGCAATATAGAGCCTTGTGCAGAGGAGACTTCATGGAATCAATGAGGATGACCCTAGTGAAGACTCAAAGTAATAAAGGATAAGGAATTGGAATTGGCCATTTTTTGTAGCCATGCATGGTTTCCTCCAGTGATGTGACTGGGTTAAATTCAGTTGAGTTGTTGGCCAAGAAGATCCTGCAGAGATTCCTAAACAATTCAGGATAATCCTAGGCCAGGCTAAACCTGACAACAGGGCCCCAACGCTGAATAACAAAGAGATTTAGCTTAGAAACAAGCAGGACTTTTCACAGAAGTTGAAGCTGCAATTGTGGGGCCTACCTGGCTCTGCACTATATCCTCAGCAAATATGATATGGCTGTTAGTTTGATGTCTTGAGCGAACCCTAATAATGGGAGTGGATGTGACTCTGACACTTTTGCCTATGTTTGGGAATTTTTTCCTCCTGTTGGTTTGCCTGTTCCAACCTTATATAAGTACTTCTGCCTTGCCTTTTTGTATCTTTTTTTTTTTGTCCTGTATGGGTGCTGTCTCCTGGAAGCCTGCTTTTTTTCTGAGAGAGAAATGGAAGGAAAGTAGAACCTGGGAGGAGGAAAGGGATGGGAAATTGATGTCAAGATATATTGTATGAAACAACAATCTATTTTCCATAAAAACTTGTAAAAGAAATGAAAAATAAATATAATAAAGTGTAAAAACAGAAAAAGGAATAATCTTATAAGAAACTAGGTAGAAATATTAAGTGATATTAGAATGTTAAATGAAAGTTACTTCAATTAGTTCAATTGTTCTGCTGACTCTTAAAAAAAGTGTTTTCCAGCTATTACATACCTAGTGTAATAGTATACAAATAAAATCAAAGCAATACAAAGTTCAGTGTTTATATTGTGATTAGTGATCAGAAAATGTATGTGCATAAACCAAAAGAAATATATTATGCTCAATAATTTGAAATGAAAAATTTAGATGCTAGGTAAAAAGTTGATAGGACAATGAGAATAATGTTCAATATCTATAAAATCAATATATGATTTTTAATATGATGGTGATTACATTTATGATTATTTACTTCCAGATGGAAAGCACAAAAGAAAATTGGGAATATAATAATTATAAGGAAATTCAGTGGAAATTGAAACAAATTACACAAGAAGGAGAGAAATTGCCTGGTTTATAGAATATGAAGTAAGAATGTTCAAAAAATGGCTTAAATAATGATACTTGTACAATAGTTAAATATAAAAATGACAAAAATATAAGAGTAGTTGGTCAGGTATACTAAAGAATTCAGGAGGCAAATGTTTGAAAAAAGGAAAACAAGGGTATTATATAGTCATTATATTTGAAATATTTATTATGGGATTTCTTGCCTCAAATTCTATACATTAATATTCTCCATCAATAATTCAAGAACTATCACCACATTTACCTCTAAATTACTACCACTGCCATTCTCGCACACACTAACAACTTGACTGCACAACTAAAAGCTCTAGAACAAAAAGAAGTAAATACACCCAAGAGGAGTAGACAGCAGGAAATAATCAAACTCAGAGCTGAAATCAACCAAATAGAAACAGAAAGAACAATACAAAATATCAACTAAACCAGGAGCTGGTTCTTTGAGAAAATCAACAAGATAGATAAACCCTTAGCCAGGTTAACCAGAGGGCACAGAGACAGTATCCAAATTAATAAAATCAGAAATGAAAGGGAGACATAACAACAGAAACTGAAGAAATTCAAAAAATCATCAGATCCTACTACAAAGGCCTATACTCAACAAAACTGGAAAACCTGGATGAAATGGACAACTTTCTAGACAGATACCAGGTACCAAAGTTAAATCAGGAGCAGATAAACCATCTAAACAGCCCCATAAACTCTAAGGAAATAGCAGCAGTCATTAAAAGTCTCCCCACCAAAAAAAGCCAAGGATCAGATGGTTTTAGAGCAAAATTCTATCAGATCTTCAAGGAAGACCTAATACCAATTCTCTTCAAACTATTCCACAAAATAGAAACAGAAGAAACACTACCCAATTCATTCTATGAAGCTACAATTACACTCATACCCAAACACCACAAAGACCCAACAAAGAAACAGAACTTCAGACTAATCTCCCTTATGAACATCGATGTAAAAATACTCAATAAAATTCTAGCAAACCGAATCCAAGAACCCATCAAAACAATCATCCATCATGATCAAGTAGGTTTTATCCCAGGAATGCAGGGATGGTTCAATATTTGGAAATCCATCAATGTAATCCACTATATAAACAAACTCAAAGAAAAAAACCACATGATCATATCACTAGATGCTGAGAAAGCATTTGACAAAATTCAACATCCCTTCATGATAAAAGTCTTGGAAAGATCAGGAATTCAAGGCCCATACCTAAACATAGTAAAAGCAATTTACAGAAAACCAGTAGCCAACATCAAACTAAATGGAGAGAAATTTGAAGCAATCCCACTAAGATCAGGGACTAGACAAGGCTGCCCACTCTCCCCCTACCTATTCAATATAGTACTGGAAGTCTTAGCCACAGCAATTAGACAACAAAAGGAGTCAAAGGGATATAAATAGAAAAGGAAGAAGTCAAAATATCACTATTTGCAGATGATATGATAGTATACTTAAGGGACCCCAAAACTTCCAACAGAGAACTCCTAAACCTCATAAACAACTTCAGCAAAGTGGCTGGTTATAAAATCAACTCAAACAAATCAGTAGCCATCCTCTACATGAAAGATAAACAGATGGAAAAGGAAATTAGGGAAATGACACCCTTCAAAATAGTCACAAATAATATAAAATATCTTGGTGTGAATCTAACCAAGCAAGTGAAAGACCTGTATGACAAGCACTTCAAGTCCCTGAAGAATGAAATTGAAGAAAATCTCAGAAGATGAAAAGATCTCCCATGCTCAAGGATTCGCAGGATTAATATAATAAAAATGGCCATCTTGCCAAAAGCAATCTACAGGTTCAATGCAATTCCCATTAAAATCTCAACTCAATTCTTCACAGAGTTAGAAAAGGAAATTCTGAAATTCATTTGGAATAACAAAAAACCCAGGATAGCGAAAACTATTCTCAACAATAAAAGAACTTCTGGAGGAATCACCATCCCTGACCTCAAGCTGTACTACAGAGCAATAGTGATAAAAACTACATGGTATTGGTACAGAGACAGGCAGGAAGATCAATGGAATAAATTGAAGACCCAGAAATGAACCCACACACCTATTGTCACTTGATCTTTGACAAAGGAGCTAAAACTGTCCAGTGGAAAAAGGACAGCATTTTCAACAAATGGTGCTGGTTCAACTGGAGGACAGCATGTAGAAGAATGAAAATTGATCCATTCTTATCTCCTTGTACAAAGATCAACTCTAAGTGGATAAAGGACCTCCACATAAAACCAGATACACTGAAACTAATAGAAGAGAAGGTGGGAAAGAGCCTCAAATACTTGGGCACAGGGGAAAAGTTCCTGAACAAAACACCAATGGCATATGCTCTAAGATCAAGAATTGACAAATGGGACTTCATAAAATTGCAAGTTTCTGTAAGGCAAAGGACACTGTCAATAGGACAAAACGACAACCAACAAATTGGGAAAAGACCTTTACCAATCCTACATCTGATAGAGGGCTGATATCTAATATATACAAAGAACTCAAGAAATTAGACTCCAGAAAACCAAATAACCCTATTAAAAAAATGGGGTATAGCGCTTAACAAAGAATTTTCAACTGAGGAAACTCCAATGGCCAAGAAGCACCTAAAGAAATGTTCAGTATCCTTAGTCGTCAGGGAAATGCAAATCAAAACAACCCTGAGATTCCATCTCACACCAGTCAGAATGGCTAAGATTAAAAACTCAGGTGATAGTAGATGCTGGCGAGGGTGTGGAGAAAGAGGAACACTCCTCCATTGTTGGTGGGACTGCCGGATGGTACAACCACTTTAGAAATCAGTGTGGAGGTTCCTCAGAAAATTGAACATAGCATTACCTGAGGATCCAGCTATACCACTCCTAGGCATATACCCAGAAGATGCTCGAACATATAACAAGGACATATGCTCAACTATGTTCATAGCAGCCTTATTTATAATAGCCAGGAGCTGGAAAGAACCCAGATGTCCTTCAACTGAGGAATGGATTCAAAAAATGTGGTATATTTACACAATGGAGTATTACTCAGCTATTAAAAACAATGAATTCGAGAGGTTCCTAGGTAAATGGATGGAACTAGAAATTATCATCCTGAGTGAGGTAAGCCAATCACAAAAGAAGACACATGGTATTCACTCACTGATTATTGGATATTAGCCTAGAACCTTGAAATGCCCAAGATGCAACTCACAGGCCACATGAAGCCCATAAAGAAGGAAGACCAAGTGAGGGTGATTCGGTCCTTCTTAGAAGGAGCAACAAAATACTCAAGGGAGCAAATATGGAGACAAAGTGAGGGACAGAAACTGACGGAGGGGCCGTCTCAAGACCACCCCACCTGAGTATCTATCCCATGTGCAATCACCAAAGGTAGATGCTGATGTGGAAGACAGGAAGTGCATGCTGATAAGAGCCTGATATGGATATCTCCTCAGAGGCCTTCAAGAGTCAGACATATTCAGAGGCAGATGCTCACAACTAGCCATTGAACTGATCATGGGGTTCTCCATGGAGGAGTTAGAGTGAAGACTGAAGGAGCTGAAAGGGTTTGTGGCACCATGAGGAGAGCAACAATACCAACCAACCACAGCTCCCAGGGTCTAAACCACCAGCCTGGGAGCACTTAGGGGGGGATCCAGGGCTTCAGCTGAATATGTAAAAGTGGAGGGCCCTGCTGGGCATAGGTGGAAGAAGAGAACCTTGACCTCATGAAGGCTGGATGCCCCAGGGGGTGGGAATTTTGAGGGTGGGGAGGTGGGAGTGGGGGGTGTAGATAGAGGTTACATCCACAGAGAAGAAGGAGGAGGGGCGAGGGGATTGGGGGTTCCGAGGGGGTGGTGGGGGATGGGGTAAGGGGACAACATAGGAAATGTAAATAAAAATAATAAAAAAAATAAAAAAAGAAAAAAAAAGAAACTGAATGCAAATTAAGAGACTTACTGATTTGTTTGTGCCGTTATAATTTTTCCCTCACCATCAATGAACAGTGACATTTCTACTATTGTAGCAATGAGACTGTGTGGAATTTCTGCCTAAAATGAATGCACTATGTTATCCAAAGTTTGTGAGCCACTTGACCAGATGAAAGAGCAACCAACATTCATTTCTTTTGTATCAGATATTTTTGTGAGGTGTCATAGAATTACAGCTATGTTATTTTTAAAAATGTGCCTTTGTCATGTGAAAGACTCATATATGATAAAAGTTTGAATAAATAGGACTGTGTTTTAAATGAAGACCGTGAAATTTGAAATTTATACAATTGGATGTCATGAAGTATTAGTCTTCTGATTATTTTAATCCATCAAAATACAATATCATTACTGTAGAGAGGGCTTAGTGCTTAAAACCCTTACTACAAAAGCGTAGGGATTAGAGTTCAAATTCACACAGCATATATAAAAAGTGAGTATAGCAGTTTACATCTGTAACGCCAGTCCTCCTAAAGTGCAACTGGAAGCAGAGAGAGGAGAATCCCTGAAAGCTCACTTTTTTGTTGCCTATGGAGTGGTGAACAATGGAAATCACAAGAACCTGCTTGAAAAAGTGGAATTGAAGGACTGATACCCACGTTGTCCTCTCGCATCCATACACGCACTGTGGCATGCACATGTCCATGCTACCAAAAAGATTATGTATATGTATCATCCATCCACACTCATATAGGCAACTTTGATACACATAAAATGTTAGTAAGTATATAAGTACTAATTCTTAGGTCATAACTCATAGAGAAAACAGCAATAGGCTGGCTGTTGTCTAGTTTGTAGAATCCTGTACTAGATAGTTGTTAGCTTAACAAAACAGAAATATTTGAAGCCCAAGACATAGTTTGGAATTTTTGAATCAAATTATGTCATTAATAGATGTAATTAAAAGTATTAAATAATATGTTCAAATAATTTTTGAGATGTTTCTTTTCCTTTGCTAAGAATATCTGACATACTATTTTTAGATATGTATTCTTCTTGTACTTCTATACTCTGGTATATGCAAATTCTAATGTCAAGTGTTCTATACATTCCTGAGCATATGTTACCTAGAAACATAAGGCATATTGCAATGTATTTTCTTAATCTTATATTATAATAATGGCTCTGGAATGGAAATTGTGCCATTTTATGATTTTCATGTCAGTTTTGCCATGATTTTAATATGTCCACTGATTTACATAATACCTAACATATCCGATGTCTACTTAAGAACTTTTCACAAAAAGATAATTTAAAAATTCTATTGCCTTTAAGATAAGACTTTATAAATATCAAAGAACAGGAAATCTGGTCTGTAATTACTTCTGATTTAGGATGTGCAGATTGAGACATTATGTTCTCATAAAGCAGCAGAATGGATCTCACCTATTAGAGGTGTACTTCTTCAGGAAATTGCATTTCACATTACTGGAAGAAAGCCATTTAATGAAAAACTAATGCCGAACAAGCAGGCAGGCCCTTATAAGGAAAAAAAAAAAACCAAACCAAAACTGGACATTTTCAGGATTAAAATGTGCCATAGCTGTTCATTACTCTTAGTTTCCTCTTTCAATTCAGAAAAGAGCATTTCCATTAAGCCTCCAGTTATTGACATAATGATTTCTTGGGTAAATTTTAAAACATGTCATTATTTTTCTCACTATTTAATTGACATTACAAAGTACTCAAGCTTTGGGAAATATGGTTCAACTATAAAACATGAGTCCCATGGAAATGAGTTTTCCTGCTTAAAAATGAATCTTGGTGCACTCACTTTTTCCTGATCTCAGAATCCACAGTAATCTGCCTCTTCTTTTGAGGAGGTGGTGGTGGAAGTTCCTCTTGGGCATGTTTTACCATGATTTGTTCCCTTGTGGTCACCATAGTTACTGTTTCCATTACAGTTGTCTGTGTTAGTGATGGCTGAGTGGTGGTGACAGCCTGTGAAATCTGTGAGAAATATTGAAACAGAGGTCAGACACTGCTAGAAAGACTTTGGTAAAGACTGCTTGGAGTAGTGAAGGAAAATAATGAGAAACTGTTTCTGCTTGTTGGTAGACTGACCTTCAGATCAAACCAACACCATATTAACTCTGAATCAAATTATTTTATCTGGCTTAAGTTATGTTGACTGAAACAGCAAAGCTAGGTAATCTGAAAATCATGTGTAAACAATGACTCTGGCGTGAACTGAAAAAACTTCAGGAAGTAATGAAAACAAAACAAAACCAAAATGAAACAAGCAAAAAAGGATGCCACTGTATCATTAAGACATACTAAATCAAATGTTCACAACATTAAGATAAATTTTGCTAAAGCATCTGAGTATAAGTTCTAACACCTGGGACATTGTATTCGTGCATTAATAGCTTTCCAATGATTTCAGATTTAAAAAAAATCACTTGAATGAAGAAAAACCTGTAAAAAAGAATGAATTACATTAAATACAGTTTAGACATGAAATTTTGATTTCATAATGATTATTTTGATCAGGACACATTTAAAATGATAATCAGTTAAAGTCTAGAATAAAATGCCATTTAATAAAGGTGGAATCTTTTATAATTTCAGTACAAGGCTAATATGATGTAATTGTTAATCCATAAGTATCTTTGAGTTTCATGCTTTGCAAAGGTTTGAGTTAAAATACTCTCTGTATAAACCACTGAATATGTTCAAATACATGAGTTTCTGAATTTATCATTACAGATGCTTGTTTTAAAATTATATTACCCTTTGGATCCAACATATTTGGAGAGACATAGTTCAGAAATTTGGCCTAATATAATATGTGACATACATCATGACACTTATCATCTTCGCATGCAAGACAATTTCACAAACAAGATGTACAAAATGACATATTCCTTCCCTTTAAATCTCCACTTATCTTCTTCAGTGCTCACTTTATTATGCCCATAAGTTATCTCTAGAATATTAATTACAGCCCTTTGTAACCAATTTATTTGGAAGATTTATTTCCAACAAGTCCAACGAAAGCCTTCAATAGTTCTGCTTTTGGCTATTAAGACAAGAACAAGTATTTTGCTGCAACAAAGAATTGTTAAATAGACTTTCCTGAACTTTTTGAGAAATATGAGAAGCATTTAGTGTACTATTCCTCTCTGAGAGAGTGTTAACTGATTCTTTCCATTGGAAGAAATTTGGGAAGAGTCATGATACCAACAAAAGAGTACACATGGAGAAATTCATGGCACCAGGTGCATATGTAGCAGCCAATTACCTTATCTGCCATCAAAGGGAGGGGAACCCTTTGGTGCTGTGGAGGCTTGATGCACCAGCATAGGGGAATGCTAGTGTACTGAGGCAGGAGGGGATGAGTGGGAGGGGGAGCACCCTCATAGAGGCAGGAGGAGGGGGGAGGGGATATGGGGTTTTAACTGGGAAGGGAGATTTCATTCGAAATATAAATAAATAAAATAACCAATAAAATTTTTAAAAAAGATATTTGTTTCACCTTTTAAATTGGCCACAAAAGAGTAAGTCCTACAAGTTATCATCTGTAAATACTGGTTCAATTATATGTATTTAAAACACAATATGTTGATGCCTTCTATTTTATTAGCTTTTATGGAAAACAAGCAAGCATACAATTACCACCAAAACAACAAATCCAACAAACATCAAGAGATACTGAAGTCTTATGTGCACCAAGTACAAGTTATCTTTTTTTTCTAAGCTCTTCAAAAATTCATTATTCAGAATCAATCACTGTGGTATGAGCAACTTTAATTACATACTCCAATGACAGGTTATATCAAGATTAAAGCAAAAGGCAACAGTTTCAAAATTGCTTAAAATATAAACTCAAATATAATTGCACCTAGCACAAAAAGAACACTAAATGAACAATTTAAGTTTGCTTTTATTCTGAAAGTAAAATGTAATTTTATTTGGATTCCAGGCACTTTTTATTGTGATATTTTTAGTTAACAAGAAAATATTATTTTATAAAAGATAGCTAACTGCTATAAAATATTTTTATGAGAAGAATATCTATATGTTCTCTGATTATAGATAGTATAAACATGTAAAGCATTTTTTAAAGTTCTGTCTTTTGAGATATTATGGTATTTAATATGTGACTATGAAGTTAATTTCTACCATGTTAATAGTTTCTTCATTCTTATTATGAAATTGAATACACCTATTCATGCAACATGACTAATGGTGAAATTGCATTTAAGAATGTACAGAGGGGATGGCTTCATACAATGGCTATATATGATCTTTACTACAACATCATGACTGACAATACTATTTCATTTGCTTTGGTATGAAGAACTAAGAAAACAATCACACTTGATCCTGAAAAAGTAGGCCAGAATTCCTTATGTATAACAAAATATGAATTACTCTTCAAACCTACTCCATGCAATCAGATCATAAAACAATTGGTTATTGTCTTAGTCAGGGTTTCTATTCCCTCACAAAACATCATGACCAAGAAGTAAGGTGGGGAGGAAAGGGTTTATTCAGCTTACACTTCCACATTGCTGTTCATCACCAAAGGAAGTCAGGAATGGAACTCAAGCAGGTCAGGAAGCAGGAGCTGATGCAGAGGCTATGGAGGGTGCGGCTTACTGGCTTGATTCCCTTGCCTTGCTCAGCTTACATTCTTATAGAGCCCAAGACTACCAGCCCAGGGATGGCACCACCCACAATGGTCAGGACCCTCCCACTCTCGATCACTAATTGATAAATTGGCTTACAGCTGGATCTCATGGAGGCATTTCCTCAAAGGAGGCTCCTTTCTCTGTGATAACTACAGCTTATGTCAGGTTGACATACAAAATCAGCCAGTAGAATCATATACTAAGTTTTAGCATGGCTTTTAGTAATTGATTTAAATTCATTAGAATCTTGACAATATTGGCAGGAGAGAGACTATGGGAGCTATTTAATCTAATTTTGTGCATACTATACAGGTTTATCCCTCAGAAGATGAAAGCTTCTTCCTTAGTATGGCAAAACAAACTTCCAGTTTATCATGAATTTCTTAAATCATAAAGACAAACTATCTCATTATGACTTTTCCAGGTGAATTTATCTTTGAACTCTGAGCCAACAAAGGGATAACGTGAATACTGTTTAAACAACAATTTTAAAATTTAAAATGCAATAATCATAAACTCCAATTTGATGGTATGAAATGTCAGGGATTTGTTCAATGTTGCATTAATATACTTGATATGTCAAAACCAATATTCTCTGGCATTGGACAATATACTAAATTAACACAATCAAAAATTATATAAGTTATTCAGTAGATATATCACAATTTTTCAAATAAGCTCAATAACTTATTAAGTATGTATCCCTCACAGTACCCTTTGAAATGGCTAAAATTAAATCACCATATTCACAATTTTATACTGTAGTAGGCAATGTGATAATCACAATAATATTTGTGAAGTAAGATGAGTGTTACATTTAATATGCAAATATGGAAAGGAATACATGCACTGAACATACAGTAGTCAAAGACATTTTATTTGACATGGTACAAAGCTAGGTTTTCCTTGATCATCACCTTAGTATACAAATTTATTTTAGTTCCAAGATCAGGATCTGGGTGGGGGAAAAGGAATGAAGCCCTGAGGGCCAGCAGAAAGAATAGAAATAGGCAACCGTGGGAGGTAGGAGTTGGGGGGACCCTCTAGAATGTACCAGAGACCTGGGAGGTAAGAGACTCTCAGGATTCAAAGTCAGGGACCTTAGTTGAAATGCCCTATACTGGGGAGAGGGAAGTTGTAGAGTCCACGTCCAGCAGAAAGACAGGGCATCAAGTGTGGGTTGGGTTTGCTATTCCACAGTCAAAACTCTGACACATAATTGTTCCTGTCTGAAAGAACTGTAGGGACAAAAATGGAGAGGAGCCTGAGGTAAAAGAGATCCAGCAATAGGCCCAAAGTGGGATCCAGCTCAAGGAGAGGCTCCAAGGCCTGACACTATTACTGAGGTTATGGAGCGCTCACAAAAGGGACCTATCTTGACTGGGATCCAAAAGACCCACAAAAACAGATGAAAGAGTCAGATGCAAATATTCACACCCAACCAATGGACAGAAGCTGCTGATCCCTGTGGTTGAATTAGGGAAAAGCTGGAAGAAGCGAAGAGTAGGGTGACCCTGTAGGAGGACCAGCAGTCTCAACTAATCTGGATCCCTGAGATCTTTCAGACACTGGGCCACCAACCAGGCAGCATACACCAGCTGATATGGGGCCCCTGACACATATACAGCAGAGGACTGCCAGATGTGAGTTCAGTCAGAGAAGATGCTCTAGAGACTTGAGGTTCCAGGAGTGGGAAGATCTGTTAAGGTGGAGGTGGGGGTGGGGACATCCTCGTGGAGAAGGGGGGAGGGGTTATGGGATGTGAAACATTTGGAAGATGGACTGAATTGATAGTTACAGGACTGTGAAAAAAGGTTAAATAAAATAAAAAAATAAATAAATTCTTGTCTCATGAATGTATGTTGAGTAACTATCATACTTAAGGAGAGACAACAGTAAACACCAACAGTTGTTGGGTAACTAAATTTATTTTTAATAATAATGGCTGTCCTGTTTTGGCAACAATATTAAGGTTAAAAAAACCTTCATGAATAGGAACTGACATTGGGATAATGAGAACAATTAGAGTCAAATACTCAAAGGACATCATAAAAGAAATCATTCTTGACTTTGAAATAAAACACTACATAATGATTAAGAGAGTTCATTCTGTGAAGTTGTCTCTTCAGTTTAGTGTATTTTTCTTCACTTCAATTTTCTGTTAGTACAAAATATATCAGAAAGAAAAGGCATATAATTATATTCTGGATTCATATTGAAGATAGAATTTGTGCAATTCTGTTAGTTAGCACCTGCGAAAATTCAAAATCAATGACATTTAATTTTGTAAGTCACCTAACTTTCTATCATATGCCATCTGAGATGGAAGTGATTGAACATTTTATAGCTAGTATTTATGAAGAGTGTAGCCATAAGTCATTTATTTACATGTCATTTCATTTATTTTCAGTAGGCAATAAATAAATAAATAAATAAATAAATAAATAAATAAATAACAAGTAGTTTAAATATATATATTCATGGTAACTGAAGTATATTAATAGAAAAAGTCATTCTTATTTAAATAGAAGGGGAATTATATTTTCATGTTTATATTCCCTCTGCCTTTGACATTAATGGTGATGAGATAAAGTAGAACTCCCTCACTAACTCAGATTTATTTAAAATATCAAACATAAAGAACATACCACAGACATTAAAGACTAGAAGTTTGCTACAGAGATCAATTTGACTTGTTTTATTTAATAAGTAAATGAAACATTCCATGTTTTAACTCAGTCTCAAATTTTAGTGTTTATAATCATTTCAATTACAGTAGGTAATAAAAGAGAAATTCAAGACTTACTGCACTGATAGACAAAACCGTTGTCAAATACTGATTTTCATTGAGGCCATCAAAATGATACTTAATTTCCAAAGTAACTTAAGGTCTAACTTCACATTTTTTTCTAAGAAAATCTTTAACCTACGTAATTACCAAAAAGATGCACTAAAATTCATCATGGCTAACCCATGTATTTAACTAAGACAAAATCCTAATAAGTGAAATGACCTAAATAATTTAATTGTACTGATCACACACACACACACACACACACACACACACACACAAATTGGTGGCTTTGGATTATTTTGGAAACTTTCCGGAGTCAATAAGATTGTAATAAAAAATAATAGTTGTAAATATTTTAATTTAAAATTCTTATAAAAAGGAGTAGCTAAGCAACTCTAAACACAGAACATTCATCCACAGGTCTACAGGACATTAAGAGCTTCCTAATATTTAGTACTAAGAACCAAACATAGGACTTCTGTAGTAGCACCTTTCCAACCCAGATTTTCCCATTTGTATTGTGGAAATATACTGATAAAATGGCTTATGTTCAGTCATGCCTTGAGTTACCTATGTGACTATCAAAAGTGTTAAATATGTCAAAGAGCATGAAATGACACAGCATATACATACACAATCTCATTTTCTCTTTGAGATAATAAAAGACAGCAAGAATTAATTCAGCGTAAATATTCAATGTAGGCACAGATATACACAGCATGAACATCAACTGTCATATTCAAGGACAGGGGAATTCCAATTGCTCTAGTTTTATTTTTAGGAACTCTCTGCTCACAAGTAAAATTATCTCAAAAAATAATGGCTATTAACTGCATAGAAAATAAACAAAGCATGACATAAAATTTTATGAGTCACAGCAATTTTCCTGGGGAAAAAGACTGGAAACTTTTACATTTACCTGGGTAGATGTATTGTTACATCAAAGCATCAGATAATCAAGTTTTAGTATATCCTACAATATTAATCATAAAGCACGCAAGTCACTTATCTGTCCCAGAGTATAAATGATTTCAGTTAAATGAATGTGATAGTGTTTCAAATCAGTTAAATTACTTTTAGTTCCCTTTATTAACTATAGAGAAATGTTCATTATATTTCATAATTAAAATCAAGATAATACATTCATTAGGGTCATGGTGTTTAGGAAACTGTGCATATCAGCATGCACATTTGTAAAAGCATTTGTTGAAGGCTCACGTAACAATTGGAATTTCACAGAAGCCAATCCATAATCACACCATAAAGAATTACTATTCTTGAACATTTTGGACCAGAGAGTATTTCTATTTTCATAGACTGCCTTTTCATCAAGTTTAGCATTCTTAGCTTGTATTCAGGTATTCTTCAAGCCAAAGATGATAACTGATATTTTTCAGTTGTGATTCTAGTTAAAATATCTTAAGGATTTTTTTTTGCTTTGCTTTGTTTTGTTTTGTTTTTCCTTCATTTTTCAACACGTATTTGTAAGTTCTCCATATCAGTTCTCAAATCTCTGGAAGAGAAATTCTCTGTACCTAACTTACAACAGAAGGAACATCTTCCTAAAATCTGTTAAATATAGTCACTATGTTATTTGTGGTATGTACATGATAAAATGAGCCATGACTTGTGTTCCATTAGCAAACATCTTTATAATTAAAATAAATGAGAAAGATTATGCTAAATATTGTCACACATAATATTTTTGAATACCTATCCATTATATCATTATCTAACTACCTGCAATAGCAAAATATTTTCAAAATACCAATTTTCCTAAAATTGATAAGATAAAAATTCTCAACATAAATTTCTATTATACTGTAAATGTGATTTATATTTTTTTCTAATCTAAGGTTTATGTTTTTATTACTTAGGCACAGCTGTGATTTTATCTCAGAACTATGCAAGATGAAGTCTAATAATTACATCATTTACACTAAAAGAGAAGCTTGGAGAGGAAGTTCAAGACTTACAACCTAGTCTTATTCTTGTTAATAATTATAAATGGATAATTCATTATTTCCTAAATTTCATTTTTTGTTCAAGTATAAACTGAGGTAGTCATGGTTCTCTAAATCCATGTTAGAAAGATGGACAGTGTGATACAATTCTATAGTTATTTTGTTTAATTACTCCACCATATAATTTTCCATTCCTGAAGAACCAACACAGCAATGAGTTCATTCATTTGGTACTCATACATCTGCCTCTTCATAGTTTTCTAACACCAGGGTAACCATATTTTTAGATTTACCAAACACTGGGAAAGGACTAAACTAGTTGTACAGTTTGGAGAAAAATCAAAGTATTTTTGTCTTAATGAAGTTCTCAAATATCTTCAAAATAATATACAAGATAAAAATTAGTATCACTTACTTGTGCTGAACTCTTTTCAAGCTTTTGGGCTAAATTATCCCATCGCTGTGCAAAGTTTTCCATACAGATTTCCATCTTTTGAGTCACTGACTTATTTTTCAGTGCTGAAAGCAGATCTTGATTGAGTGAACTTAGTTTTTCCATGGTTTGCTTTTTCTTTTCTAGGTCTAGTTTTAAATTCTGTTAAAATAAGATCAAGCATAGAATTAAGTCTAGGTTTTAAAATGTTATAATTCAATCACCTTTGATTGTGTTTGCTTCTATGTATAGCTGAGAAATGTCGCTACACAGTATCAAGTATCATATATTTCCTGGTAGAAAATTACAATCTAAATGAACTCTTTTAAAAGGTAGAAGACTAAAATCAATACATCAGATATACACTAAACGTCTAAAAGCTCACTTTAACACAGTTGAAGGAATGTCAAATGGAAAGGCACAGCCACTCCAAAAGGAATTCAACACGTACACACTTCTTAAAAACATTTCAAGGTAGGATTCATGGCTCTTGGACACTACAACATGTTTAAATTTCTCACCAAGTTCAAATGAATAGTATTATTTGACAAAATAATTGTTGAATATAGAAAACATGAATGGTTAATGGGTTTTCCCATTTGAGAATGCTATGTACATTTGGACAAAGGTGAATTATTGGTTTTTAATCATAATTTTAACACTTCTATATCTGTTAGTAGAAAAAATATATTGTTCTATGGTTTCCTGACATTAATGTTTGTTTGTAACAATCATCATTCAATAAAAATGTGGCTGTTTGCATAATTATTTGCTTTTCATTCTTCTTTGTGCATTTGGCCCTGGAAATTGAACACACATCTTATATATGTTCGGAAGGCACTCTATCTCATCAGACTCTCATCAGACTCTCAGTCCTTGAATAAATGTTTTCTAAAGTTATTTTAAAGCCAATTAAATAAAAGAACTAAGCCACTGAATATGAATCAAATCCTTTAGAATGTCTGTGATTATTTTCTAAATTCTTGTGTGTTATATTAATAATTTTTATACCTTTCATACTTTCAGAATTGTTGAGGAAGGTTATACTTGCCCTTGAGTTGCTTTAGAACAGATAAACAAAGTGACTTATGTGAAACCAGTAGGTTATCAACTAAGGTCACCCTTCATACAGAGGATTCTGATTTTGAGTTACCAAATGCTAGTCTGTGCCTTTGCTTGTAAACACAGAAAAGGGGGAAAAAGGATAAAATCATTTTATAGACCTTAAATAGCCATATTCTTCTGGAAGCTCCAAATATAGTGAATATAAACTAACATATGACATCTTTCTAAAACAAATCCAAGCATATTTAAGAAAAAGTAAGATTACATATGACCCAAGAAGTTATCATAAGACAGATGTACCAAATGTTCATGAAGCAAAGTGTCATCCACACAGAGTAGTCAATATAATCCCCCACAATGTGCATTTTGAGCAGCTTACTTGGCATGCCATCTGCATTGATAGCTATGAAGTGCAGAATGTTCTAATATCTCCTAAAATTTGTTTGCCCTTTTGTTAAAAACTGTTTCACTTGGTGAATTATAAGTTGCAGCCTTCATGCCATATTTTGCAGGGGTGCACGTTGTGAAAATCATTTATATTTTGGCTCATTAATCACTATTTTCTCCATTTGACAATTGATGTAGTCTAAAACATGAATTGTTAGATAAACCAAATTCCTATCAAAGATAGCAATGTCATAGTGCAGTTATACATAGAACTGGTGAATTTGTTCTTTGTTTTTTTTTTAAATCACGTTAGCCTTCCTTGAAATTTAAGTACATACTTATAGTAGTAGTAAAACCATATTTTATGCTACCTGTCTGATACTGAAAGCTAAATTTGAATTCTAGTATAAATTCTTCAATTCCTTTATGGATGGAGTCCTTCCTTGTTTTCTCTTAGTTAACTTTTGGCAGGTATTTATTTTGTAAGAAACTATATGTTCTCAATTATATGACATATACTTATTTTTCACTTATATTTCTTTTTGGAAAGATGTATGATATATGTACATGCATTTGAAATAAAATGATGTAAGCAGACTTATCATTGGTTTATTTTCTCAAAGCTTAAGGAAGAATTTTAAGTAGTCATATGTATAGAGATAGGAGGTGCACCTAGTATTAAAGCTAAATGTATGAAATTTTGGAAACATTTTGTAAGGAAAATTTGAAAGTGATGTTTAAAGAAGACTGTGTTAAATATATACATATTTCACATTTAGCATCAGTAGTGAGTGCACCTTCCATCCCTGTGCATAAAGCTTTGAATTCTTCCTTAATCTTTGAGAGAGAAAAAATATATACTGGTTCTCCCTAAATAAATGTAACTAAGATTCCCATGTTATTAAAGCAAGTAAACTAGTATTTTGCAAACATCACAAAAATAATGTAAAAAACCACTTTTAAAAGTACAGATACAGAAAGCATACTAAAGGTAAAATGTAATCAGTATTATAAATACATTTGGTAATTATATAATCAATAATCTTTGATGTAAATCTATATTACAAAATTATGAAATAAACCAAAATTGATTTAGTAAATTTTAGATATGAACTAAAATTTTTGAATTAGTTTTTTTTACTTATTTATTTATGTATGTTTTTATATATGAAGATAGGCCACAGAGTGCATGAGGAAGTCAGAAGTCAACTAGCAGAGATGTGCTTTCTCCTTCTACTATGTAGGTCATAGAGATTAAATCCGAATCTTCAGGCTAGCCAGCTGCATTGTTACCTAAGCCATATAGCCCGTCCAATGTGAGTTTTTAAAACATGACTATGGCAAATTAGTTGTTTAAAGTCAATTTCTTCTTTTTTCCTGATCTCTATCTATGCTTCTCTACCTTTCCCTTCCCCCGTCCTTGTCTTCTCTTAATCACTTCCTTTTTTTTGAAAAAAACTCTTTCACTATAATTAGCAGTTGGAGTGAAAATAACTCTGTGGCAATACCAGATCCATTTGGTCATTAAGTATTGTCTTGTCTTCTATGGATCCTCGAACTCACTTACTTATCTCTGTGTGTGAATGCATTTGGATTTTGAGTTACCAAATGCTAGTCTCAGGGCTTTCCTATATTTTCCTGGTCTATAGCTCACTATGTGAAGTACGATTGCCTAGGGCTTAAAGTGGTCTAACTCTTCTTCCTATGTGGTAGTTTTGGATGTCATTTTAATCTTTATTCTAATGTGCATATCCTAAATAACTGTGGTTTAATTTCCCCTAATCAATAGAAGCAAACATTTATAAATCATGAGTTTAGGCTGAGTTTGTGTATGCTAAAGACACATAGAGTACTAAAATGTTGAGGAAGAGCTGAGAATCTGAATTCAACCTCAGAGTTCAAATAAAAGAAGAGAAAACAACAAACTTCACAAAGTTTGGCCTTTATCACCACATGCAAGCTGTGGCATATGCATTTATATGCACATGAATGCGTGTGTACATGTGTACACACAAGTACATTTTTAAAAATATTCAGGACACAAAAGGAAACTCTGGAAAACTTACAAAAGGCTAGAAAAACAAAAGAAGATAAACATTTCACTTTCATAAAAACCTGGCACCCGGACCTGCCTTTAAAGCAAACAGGAAGCCCCAGTAAATAAATCATGTTGAGTCAGTAGTAAATGTAAAAAATAAAAGGAATCATATTATGCTGTTTGGTAAGACAATAGTAGACAAAGTCTACTCGTTCAAGGTTAGAAGATGAATTTGAAATGTGATATACAATTACAAAAGGTACAGGAAACCTTCACCCTCTTCTCATCAGGAGTGTGCACAGGAGAATAATGCCAACATAATTTCTCATATACTGGAGAGACTGAATAATGCATCTTTTTTTTTCTGCAAGGATTTATCAAAATATATGAA
Organism: Grammomys surdaster; assembly: GCF_004785775.1. Lineage (NCBI taxonomy): Eukaryota > Metazoa > Chordata > Mammalia > Rodentia > Muridae > Grammomys > Grammomys surdaster. The sequence continues at coordinate 149,941 of NW_021604606.1, read as the reverse complement.
ATAGCCCACTCCATTTCAATCATCAGTTTCTGTACTGAAGGAGGTTGGTTGATTACAGTCAGTCAACTTCAGAGAATATTAGGATCATGTGGGATAAAATACAGACTCCTGGACCCTCTCTTTAGAATATACAAGTCAATACACCTGGCAAGAATCTAAGAATTTATATTTCTTTCTATTTGCTAGAATACAAATATTCAACTCATGCTTAAACCATTGATCTGAGAAACACATTTTTGATATTAAAAAGTATTTTTTATTGGATATTTTAAATATTTATGTTTCAAATGTTATCCCCCTTCTCAGTTTCCCTTCTGGAACCTCCATTTCCACACACATTTTTTAAAGCATTTATTCTATTAAGATGAATTCATGAGAGTCATCAGAGGAGTTGTAATCAGGGCACCAACAAAATCACGATAAAACTGTACTTTCCACAGAGACTTTCATATACATGGCATTGCTGTCATTTGATATGACAGGACAAATGAGTACAAGGTCTTTGTGAAAACTTTATATGACGTATGCTTTCACTCCATATTTCCCCAGTGTTGTTCTTCCATGACAAACAGCAACAGAATCCAAAATGTAAATTCTTCTTGATATGGACTATTTTGGGATAATTTTTATAATTTTATAAGTCCTAGAATTCACTTCATAAAGGCCAAATTTTCTCTTCTCTATAGGTTTTAATCTTGTGATAAGAAAAACATGCACATACATATATCAGATTGTAAAGAAATTTAATCCCACACTCCTCAGAAAAAAATTCTAACAATAAGAAATCAAAATTAGACTGGTTAATATTAATACTATTTTAAAATTTATTATACTGATTGTAAATAAAAGAGAATTGTAGAACATGGAATCTATACCTAGGCATGAAGTAGGAGCTGGTAACAGATGGTACCTGCTTTGGGTCTCAGATTGTGACATATTTTAATGAACATTAAATTCTTATTCACTGCCTGAGTCAGCAGGGGAATTTTACCTCAAATTCTACACCAGCTGTCAGGATTTGTTAATTGGCTTAAATTATCAAATGGTAAGACTTATACAAAACATATTTTCACTTTTTTCATAACTATGGTGACATAATATGAATTTGAATCTCACTGAAAAAAATATTGAGACTTCACTAAGACAGAATTTTCATGGCCCTGGGTCTAGAAAAGACATTTTATTCACAAAAATGTCACATAGTGGCATCCAATTATTGGAAATTATAGTTTCGAATTGAAGTCATTTGTTTATAATAAATAAAATGCTATGAGCATTTTGGAAATATTTGAGGCCTCAGCCTGAGTCTAGATATTATAGTACTCATTTTAACACAGATACTAATGTTATATAATACCTGCTACATATCATGTTTATTCTTTCTTAGACCTCAATTTCTACTTCTAAGATAAACTAGTTCCAAAAGAACTTTCAAGATGTAATCAAATTGGGGATACAACCAGGTCTATGATATTTGGAAATTGTCACTCTGTTGTTTCCTAACAACAACTTCATTGATTGGAAAAATCTAATCAAGCATATTGATAGTATCTAGCACTAGGTATTAGAATTATGCTTCTGTCACGATACAAAATAAATTTACGATATTCTGCAATATGATACATTCTGGATATGCCTGTCAAAGAAATCTCTTCCAGGTGCTCTGTTATCATTTGACATTTATGCTTCTACATTAAGAAATGGAATCTATTTACTTTTTGTTAAATCTGGGCAGGTTTATGACTGCCTCTAGAAAACATGTAATCTTTCTTCAAATGACCCTTCTGCCTTCATGAAAATGACAATATTCACCACTCTACTTCTCTTATAACTCTTAGATTCTTTTGAAACAAGAGTTCATGTACTCAAGATTGACCTGGAACTCTTGTTATGTAGTAAAGTTTAAGCTTGAAATTCTCATGATCCTTCCTCTACCTCCAAACTGTAGTACATACATGTGTGTGCCAACATGCTCAGTTTATGTGGTGCTGGGAATTTAACAGAGAAACTCCTGTTTACTAGGTAATCACTGTATCAACTGAGGTATAGTCACAGACCACTCCTAGCTCTTATAATGCCATTTTCTTTCTTCTCCTTACACTCTTGAATTCTAATTGTTTGATCCACTTATTAAGAGTTTCTTTGTGATCTGTCTTGACTGTACATATTGCCTGAATTTATGCCCCTTTCATTTATTATTTTACACTGCCTGTCTGTAGTTCTTAATGAATTAACTAGGTAGGTATCAATTTCTGGATGTCTGGCACATCTATTGATAAATAGATATTACATGTTTCTTAATCATCTTAACATATGTGAATCTAAATTACAATTCTTTCCACTCTGGTACTTCCTTCTTCACTCTACTATTAGGATACCTAGCCTTGAAATACAGTCTCCTAACTGAGAAGTTGGTGTGTCATCCAAAGTTATTTGATTTTTTTCTTGTCAAATTAATGTTCAACCCCATAGATGCACAGATAAATATATTATGTTCTTCATATATAATACTCTGAGGGTCACCTTTAAGTCTATTGCTTAAAATATGTTATTTGAAATTTATATGGAAAGCAAACAATTGCTCCCTAGTATTACTTTTAAATTTTAACTGAAAATTTACTCTGGATATACCTATAAACTATTTTGCTTAAAGATAATGTAAATGTATAGCTATAGATTTTTATGTTTGAATTAGAAAAACACCAATATAGCAACTGCAAATAATCTATCATCTAAACATAAACAATGAGTAAGTAGTTTAAGTCAGTATAGAATAGGTGAAGTCAAATAATAATAGTTGTATGCATTATTGAATTTTAAAAATGATTGAAAACAAAATATACATACAGATATTTTTTGAAGACTTGATACCATTTCATTTTCATCCTTAAAGCCACTTGTTTGAATGTTCTTCATTGCATCTTCCTTTTCTGAAAGCCATGTACTAAAAAGGCACTGAAAGGGATTGAAAAGGAATTATTTAAAATAAATCCTGTTTTACTTGTCCAATTTAACTCCTCTTCAGTAGTTTCCTCTTACAAGAACACACCTGTTCTTCAGTAAAACGCTGCCATTTTAGAAGAATATCTTGTAAGAGAATCCAGCGCTCTTCAGTCCATCTGCAGACATTTGCCCATCGATCTCCCAGGACCTGAGGATGAAAGAATCCATCGTATTATCAAACAATTTTAACACAATCTCATTTAAAATGGCAGGAATGTCATTTTTTGAATCTCCTGTAAAGAATAGCTTTTCGGTTTCAGCTATAACGAGGTAAGTAGTGTGCCTTTTATATACTTTCAGATTAATCCACTTATTCTTCCACCTTTCATTCAAAAGCAGAGATATTTGGAAGCAATATGTAGTACTTGTGCAACCATTTTTGCATGTATCTATCTGTAAAATAAAAAAGATAAAAATGGAGACTCCTAAAGATCAATACACAATATAAAACATACCCAGATATTACACTAAGACTCCAGGTAGATATACAGCCATTATGTGTCAATAGAAAAAGAAAGAAATTTCCAATGAGAAAATCTAAAATAAAGCCCCAGTTAGACCTGAAAATATACCCTTTAAAGTTAAGGGCTAATCTGAAGCCCAGAAGAAAAAAATGGAAACAGGCAAACTCTGGAGTTAGGAGGTAGGAGAACCCTCTAGAATGTACCAGAGACCTGGGAGGTGAGAGACTCTCAGGGCTCAGAGGAAGGGACCTTAGATGAAATGCCCAACAGTGGAGAGAGGAAAATCGTAGAGTCCACCTCCAGAAGAAAGACATGGCACCAAGTAAGAGATAGAGTTGCCATCTCACAGCCAAAAACTCTGTCCCGGAATTGTTTATGTCTGAAGGAACTGCAGGGACAAAAATAAAGAAGACTCTGAGGGAAAAGAGGTCCAGTGACAGGCCCAAATTAGGATCCATCTCAAGGGGAGGCTCCAAGGCCTGACACTATTACTGATGCCTTGGTGTGCTTACAGATGAGAGCCTAACATGGTGGCCCTTCAAGAGGTCCAACAAGCAGCTGACTGAGACAGAGGCACATATTTATACCCAACTAATGGACAGAAGCTGGGAACTTCTGTGATTGAATTAGAGAAAATCTGAGGAGAAGGGCAACCCCGTAGGAAGACCAGCAGTTTCAGCTAATCTGGACCCCTGAGATCTCTCAGACACTGAGCCACCAACCAGGCAGCACACACCAGCTGATATGAGCCCCCTGACACATTTACAGCAGAGGACTGCCTGGTCAGTAAGAGAAGATGCAAGCCTAGAGAGATATGAGGCCCCAGGGAGTGTGGAGGCATGATGTATGTGGGGATGGTAACATCTTCTTAGAGACATGGGGCAGGAGAAATGGGATAATGAACTGTGGGAGGGGGGGACTACAAGAGGGCAACGGCTGGACTGTGCAAAAATAAAAGTAATAATAATAAAAATATATTGATGTTTGATTCAAACATTGCAAAAGTAAATAATACTATGAAAAAAGTATCTATTGGTACAAGACCTGATGTTGCAAATACTTTCAAAGTTCTTTTGTCCACTGTTATTTTTTTTTAGTGGAAATTCAATTTATGAGGAAGCAGTAAACAGTAAATGTTTTTCTATATTATTATAGCTGTTCAGTTGCAAGAGAGTTTTCAGATTTTCCTTCAGAAATGTCAATAAAAATTTTATTGCCATCATTTTTGGTTTTATGGTTTCATTGCTAGTCAACTCTTTTTGAATCACATTTCTTGATAATAAAAACCATATTCCTGAACCAATACAATACCCCAATAGAAACTACCCCAAATTAAATCAGTGTCTTCAACTTCTTTAATCAATGAGTTATTACAAGGAAGCCTTGGGGTTTTGTAGAACTTATGATTATTTTAAATGATAGTGTTTTTCCAAATTATATTTATTCCTATGAGTCATTTAAATTATTTTAGTAAATGTAGTGACTACTATATATTTATCTCTCTAGTTTTACAAATGAAACAAAGATAGCAGGATGAAGGAGCATTTTCAAATTATAGCTTTATAAATTAATGCTGGGCTTATTTATTTTAGTAGGACTTCCTATATAATACATAATCTAAAGAAGGATTTCATAATCCAGATTGCCTACAAATATTGAATATATTTGAAATTTTTAAGAAACATATATTAAACAATTTGTTATACTTTTGTGAATTTTAAAATATTGAAAATTAACTATTCTTTTAGGTATTTAACTGAACTATTTATGACAACTATTTTTATGTACTTATTTATGTATTTATTTAATTATTTATTTGACACTCTGGATTTTATTCCCGCCCCCGAATGACAACTAATTTAAAGAAATAGTTATGCTCAAATAATGTTGAATTGATAACTCATTGCTGTAGTTTTGACTTATCTAATTACTAACTTAAAGTTAATATCTTCCATTTTATTCATGAATTTAGTAATTTTTATTGAAAAACAGATTACACCAAATAGAACATAACAAAGATATGAACTGAACTAATCTTCCAAATTTGTGTTGAAACATTATAACCCACTTTTACTCAAGATGTGTCAGTATTTGTCAAGATCCCCATTAAAGCAAAAAAATATATAAAATGGATCTATATAAGTTGACCCTAAATCACTTTAACTTGTATCTTTAAAGAAAATGAATTCATCAAAGAAAAATCAGGCATGTATACATAGAACAGAGATTATAGAAAGACACAGGAAGAGGGCAGTCCCCTGAAATTTGGACCAACAAGACTTTCCCAGTATTCTTGATCTTTGACTTTGTTAGTGTTCAACAATATGAAAATCCACTAAATATATTAACATGGCCTCTGGGATATTTTTCTATTATGAATTCCTCAAGAAACTAAATATATAGCTAACTCATTTAAACCCCTTTAAAAACCTTAAAATTTAAAATATTATCGACTGTGTTTCACCCTCAAAAAGTTATGATAGCGTCACAAAGTATTAGATTTTGCGCTTAAACATGGTTTTTCCGTCAACTCTTATGTTAGCTCCCTATGGTTGACTATTTGACCCTTTTTGTCCTAGAAAGGCTTAGGAAACACTGTAAAATGATGTTTAGTCTTGAATTCTATAATTTAAATACTTTCAGTAGGACATCCCATGGCTTAAATTTTCTTTATTCTTTGTAAATGCTCAATAAAGTGACTCATCATCAATAGAAGGATAGATTTCTCCAATAGAACACACGCACACACAGACACAAATATGGTATTCACAGAAATCTATAGATTTATCTGTTCATTAATTTAAAATATTGACCTTCATTAAAACACATGTTGCAACTAAGCCACTTGAAGATTATCAGTCAGGTGTAGAATCTACCAAAATCACTTATTTCTGTCATTGCTTGAATGAGTGTAAGCAACTTATTAGGCAAGCACAAATCATTTGATCAAATAGTATGGGTTGGAAGCTAAATAACATTTTTAGTAACAATTGCATGAGAATTGAAACTGTCTCTAGAGGAAATTGATGTATGTTTACTCAGTATTTCTCTGAGGTTCCCTTTAAGGGTAAAAATACCTTGAGCATTTAGAAACTGTGCATACATCTGCAGTGCTAGCTAAACAGTGGAAACACTAAATATAAATGCAAAAGCAGTGAATGTTTCATGAAAGAGGAAACTGGAGTTAGCTTGTGCTTATTGGATTCAGCCGCAGAAAGGGTAATGTTAAGCTGCCTTACGTACAGATTCTATGCTCAGATCCACAGTGGGCACGGGTGTTTCTCCCATTCTATCTGTGTCTACATTGTTCTCCAAAGCCAAATCACTTGCTATCTGAATTCCTTTGTTGGCTTAAAAACTGAGCCCCCAGCACCCTGAGTACTGAGCACCAAGCACCCTCAGTACTGAGCCCCAGCACCCTGAGTACTAAGCACCAAGCACCCTGAGTACACAGTCCCCAGCACCCTGAGTACTGAGCCCCCAGCACCCTGAGTACTGAGCACCAAGCACCCTGAGTACTGAGCACCAAGCACTTTGAGTACTGAGCCCCCAGCACCCCAAGGACTGAGTTCCCAGCACCCTATGTACTGTGTCCCTAGCACTCTATGTACTAAGTCACCAGCACAGTCCCCATGTTTATAACTACTGAGTCCTCAGCACTCTGGATTATTGTATTGATGTTAAAAATTCTGTATAATTAATCTTTCCATATAACCATGTCAAAATTTGCTGAATTGATAATCAATATAATTAACTTCATTTCCTTAGATAAATTTACTCAGGTGACAAGGGCTGTGGTAGCCAACCCCCGGTATCCATGGAAACCAAGCAAATCCAGAATTCTAAGCTGTGGAACTTTAAAATTAGAAAGTCAACAAATGTCAATAAAAGTTTTATTGCCATCCTTTTTGTTTTATGGTTTCATTGCTAGTTAAGTTGGTGTATCAAAGCACATGTGAAAAATAGCCATTGAATTACATTTGTGTAAGTAAAACTGAGAAGAATTTTCCAAGCCTGGGAAGTAAAACTTAAGAACAGCAATGCTTGAAGTCATGGATGTCTGTGTTAGACTGAGAGTGCTAAATTGTGCCTGGTGTGTTTGGCACTAAGAAAGAAAGTATTGCCAGGCATACGCATACTAAAAATGAAACAATAATATGCCATGGACCACATAATGGAGCAGTTACAAAGGAGTATGCTTCATGAAAGGGAAAGGCGGCAAGCAGTCTATCTCCTTTTATTTCACTGGGAGACTTGGCAATACACCTCCTAGCTAAGTGAATTGTGTGTGTAATGGGTGTACCGAAAACTAACTTATTTCTTGAACTGTAATTTTCCCATCATAAGTAACCATGGACTTACAAATGTCACCATCTCACCAGTGGTAAAACAGAAATCACATCAAGTTACTTATTAAAAGAAAGAAATATAAACGACTATAAAGGAAGAAATGTAGCAGTCTTCTTGAATTATGTTTTTACAATTTTCTGAGTTTTTCCCAATTTTGATGGTCTTTACATGCTGTTAACTGAAGGTGAGTATTTAAAATGGCACATCTTTCATCTTTCTCAACATATAATCCAGGGTAAAAAGAGAAGCACGGATTGAAGTATCAAGAAACCCTTATTGGAAATTTTTCATAAAAATTAGCTTTATTTCTCTTTAAATTATCTTGTGTTCACACACACACACACACACACACACCTTGATGGTTCCTCTACAGGCTGCACAATATAAATGAGGACAGTGACAGGCTACTCTACTTAACCAGTCTAGGAGTGTGAAAGTCACTATACTAAATGTCTGGGACTTAACCTCAAGTGTATCTGGCTCTTTCATGAATCCATTCACTCAAAAGAACTGTCAGCATAAACGATATAACTTCAAATTTGTGCAAATCTACAGTTGTATAAAAAGCAAATCTCATGAGTTTCTTTACACTTTTGAGTTTCTCACATTGTTTTTAATGGATGTTTGACAAGATTTTAACAAAATATTCATTTAATCAGCTTGACAAAGATTTTAAGTGTAATATAATATGATCTAAGATGAAGGACGTTATAACTGTACATTGGCTTAATAATACGAAAAATCAGAAAAGGCTTGCAGTTTTTTGATAAAAACTGTTTACTTTTTGGTGGGATTTATTTTTAGTAGGTATATATAACTGTCAGATTTGTTAATGATATTTTGCCTTGGTGACTTTGCTGAAAATGTAGTGACAGAATCATGTGCTTTGTGTACCAGTCCATTAAGTTCCATATATTATTTTCTTTGTGAATTTTATGAAGTGCTAATAAATACATTCAGAAAGGCCACTTAATTCTTCTTACTGCTGTTACTGTTTGCATGGTGTTATTTAATGTTGTTTGGCAGCTTAATAAACTCTGTAGTCTCGAGCTCCCCCAGGTCTGGTCAACAGGGATACCAGAAAGTAAGGAACATTCCACCATGCAAATGTCTTTGCAGCATTCATCACATTCCCAGTGATTCTTTGGCAGGCAGACATTTACTGCTCCTTACACTTCAAAACATTTTGCAGTAGGAAGACTCCCTAACTTTCAGGCTAATTATCTCAGAGATAAATATGACCAGTGTACCTATAAACCCTGATCATTGTGTTAGAAATCATTCTCTTCTTTTCAATATAACCAGCCTACCAGTAATTTGTGGCGAATTTGAAGGCCTACAAGAAGTAAATGTTTAATGTTAATGTTTTTCAAACTTCCTAATGCTGAGACATTTAATGTAGTTCCTCATGCTGTGGTGAACCTCAATCATAAATTTAGTTTTGTTGATACTTCATAAGTGTAATTTTGCTATTGTTATGAATTGTAATGTAAATATCTGATATGCTGAATATCTGACATGTAAGCCCTGTGGAAGGGACGTTCAATAGCTAAAGGGGTCAGGACTTACAGGTTGAGAACCACTGATATATAACATTCTGCCTTTTCCACCTCAGAAAATATATGATGGAAACTTACTATGCTCAGTAACTATACCGAATAATATCTGAAAGTATAAATGCGAGCAACCTTAATTTTAAATTTTAAATAGCAGAAATTTTTGGCAAAGTTCTGTGCTTACCAAATCAGTAACACCTATTGGGTAATGCAAACTCTACACAAACTGTTTCATTTGTGTCCCCCTAGGAAAAACAGGCACCAGTAACTGGTCTGGTAGTCTCTAGTCCATTGTACTGTTGAAGTCAATTAGGGCAGCATATATGAAAGTACTCTGAATGTTGTGATCAGTTATTGAGATGGCAGTGATTGGTAGAGATTCACAGCTCAAGAGACAGAAAATTAGCATTTTATCTAAATTCTGAAATGCTACAAATAGTAACAGAAGGCACATCAACCATGTCCAATGGGACATTAAATTTACATTTTATCATATTTTAATTGGAGCCCATAAGGTATAAACTTTGCAAAAAAAGCTGAAATAATTTATTTTAAATAGGGCTGTTCTCTAACATATATTGTACTTGAAGGTAAATTGTGGAAACAGATATTATTGTCATTGAAGCAGCTTACATTTTATAGGAACTCACTCGGCTCTCATCTTTTAAAAATCTCAAATTCATGATCTTTCTCCCTGTTTATGAATACTGGGAATATAGACATATACCACTACATATGCAAAAATCACAAATTTTAATGTTTATACAAAATAAATTGTATTAAATTAGAATGAGAGAATGGAGGATTGAAGGGAATGAGCTAAATTTAAGGCTCATGTTACATAAATCAAGAGCTTCTTAATTTCTCCTGCAGTGTATAAAAGGGTTAAAAAGGCCAAAGACTGTCAAATCAGTTGCATTTGCCACAATGGTTAGAAATATCTTCCTTTTCATGACATTTCATTTTTATATACTGCTAATTAACAAATTATTATGACATACACTGTGGACCAAATATAACATTATATGACTATGTTAACATTTTGTAACTTGATTGCTAAAATATATATAATATAGAAATTGATAAATATGTAAATTGTTAAAACATATATTAAGTTAAATATAAATGAAAACCCTTGAACATGAAAATATAAATGAAAATGAAAATAAAATAGGAATTGTATGCCTACTAATACACTAAACCTTTCATTTGGCACTTTACAACTTGTGAATTCCAACTACAAGGCAAAATCTCAACCTTGTATCATCAGTTACTTAAATAAAATCAGTATATTTCAGGGAAAAATGTCACTCTGTCTCTGTTAGAGCTACTATTGCTCTGATGAAACAACATGATCCAAGCAACTTGTGAAGGAAACTATTTAGCTTGACTATTTAGACTTGACTGTTCATCCTTGAAGGAATTCAGGCCAAGAATCAAAAGGAACCTGGACAAGAACCGGGAGGCAGAAATTGATGCAGAGGCTATGAAGGAATGCTGCTTACTGGCTAGCACCTAATGGCTTATGCATCCTGATTTCTTATAGAACCCAGATCCATATCACTGCCTATCAGTGAACTGACACATAAGTCACTGATTAAGAAAATGCCCTACAGGCTTTCCTAAAGCCAGATCTTATGAAGGCATTTTCATAACTGAGGTTCCTTTCTCTTGGATGACTTTAGCCTGTGTCATGTAGACATTAAACTACTCAGCGCAATCAATTTTATGGATATAATGAGAAAATGTTAACCATATAATAAATAAAATATGCTACCATATAATAAAGATTTATATGCCTCAGCCACATTTTCATAAATCAAGCTATTTTATCATAACTGTGAAATAAATTCTGCTCTATTACTAGAATAAAAGGAAAAAGTATTAGTATCAGTTCAGTTGACCTATCAAACAATTTGGTTAACAAAACATCTTAGAACAAAAAGGTCACAGGAACATATTACAAACCTAGAGATTAGTTGCCTTATCTGTGACACCTAAGGGCTGACTGACTATTCATTAATGGGAGTAAAACTTATGAGTAATGATCTGAAGGAGATAAGTTAAATGGTCATGAATCACAAACATCCTTACATATCTACTACACTGTTTCTATCAATTGCTGAGATTAATAAGTAAACTTATCACAAGCTCTTTATGCAAATCTCTTAAAGAAATCTTATCTGTATTAATCTAAATCAGAAAAAGTAAAACAAAAATGAAATATTTTAAGCATACTACTTACAACAAAAATAACTAAACCCTAAACCCTCAGATAATATCTTAAAACATTCAAGACTTTCTAACTTGAAAATTTCTAAGAAATTTTGAAGAGAAATGATAAAATAACAAATATACATGAAAGATATTCCATTTCTATGAACAGAAAGATATCTATAATAAAAATAATTTTTAAAGTGATCTACAACTTCAGTAAAATCCTATGTGAACCACAGCATAATTTTAAGCTTATAATTTTATAAGCTGATTTTCAAACTAATATTAAAATACAAGAGGCCCAAATAGTATTTAAGTAGGAAGAAATAAAGTACCAATTTCTTTTATTGACCAACTGGTTAATGAGAAAAAAACTGGTGCTCCTCTCAGATACTTTAAACTGTATTTGGTGAACTTGCTTTCCTTAGAATGCTAACTTTAGAAAACATAACTTTAAATTAATCATCCACCTCTATGAGCTATCTGTCTTCCCTAACTCAGATAAATCTTCAAGACTAACTTAAGAGCCATGCCCAACTCTCCAAAATTTCAATCTCATATATAAACCTAATGTAAAGGCATACATATCTTCACATAATCATATTTAAAATACATCTATAATAGTATCCTAATTTTTTAATTGGAATCAAACCACGGTTTTGGATAGTCAATAATAATATTTAAATATGTTTATATAAATTATTAATAATTAGCTATGACACTCAATGACTACTGTTATGAAACAAATTTATATCATTAAAACAATATATAAAATATGCACGTATAAAGAAGTATTAGCTATGAAACTTTATTTATCTCAATTGCACAATATAGCAAAAGTATCCAGAAGTATTTTTGACAAAGTGGTGTTACCTTTAAGGAGTTGGGAAGTATAAAAACTTAATGAAGTTTTATAGCAAGTTAAAGATTGCTGAAAACATTCTGAGTATGTAAACATAAGTATATTATCTTTGTGAAATCTTTTAAGTTCTAGCTATATGTGCATTTTTCTGACCGTGCCAAAAAAGGGGAGTAATCTCATGGTTTAAAGATTGTTTCCTGATGTCAAAATTCCACAGTTCCTGTGAGAATGCATTTAAGATGGAACTGGTATCAACTAAACTATTATTGTCACAATATATTTGGTTATATTTCTCCTGTCACTTTAAATGGTGAGTATTATTATTATTATTTTCCTTCAGTTGACTTAATAAATTGAACATGGCAGTTTATGGCTCAAGTAAAAATTCATAAACTCAAGATTAAGGCAAGCTTTAAAAAGCTAAAAACTGTTTTTTTAAGTATATGCAGCATACAAATATTAAAATAAATTACCACAAGTTAAATATCCATGAAATAGCTTGAAATCTACCATGTATTTTCTACTTATAAAACTTCTTATCTGTATGTTCAGTTTTCATAAGAATAATTTGAAATATATTAGGACTTCATAAAAGATTAACTCAAAAATACTGTTAGATATCCAGGCTATCCAAAACATGATTTTGAACAATTTAGAAGGTATCACGTTTGTATTTAAATTTGAAAAACACATTTCATCTGTAGTTTCTCATGTACACTGAACCACACCTCAAGTGTCCCAAACAGTCATACATACAGTGGCTTTCCTTTGAGGAAATACTGGTGTAGTAGAGAAAAATAAGCATACATTTTTAATACTTTCCATTGTGTTTAGGTAGTATGTTTGTTTTTGTGTGTGTGTGTGTGTGTGTGTGTGTGTGTTGTATTGTGCATGATCTAGCCATTATCTATATATTAGATATAGACATTACATGTCATTTAATAATTTAAGTTGAGAAAAATGCATGACTGTGATAAATTGGTTTCCTTATCCTTTTTGCTAGTGGGTGATTCAGAACTGGGAAAACTACAAAATTTTCTTAAGGTCAAACAGCAATTTTATTCTATGAAATTGATAGAGTATGTCCAGGTGAAGCTGTTACATTCATCTGGTTACCAACATTAGCTCTCTGATTTTCAAGCTACATGATCTTATACTTAGGTTCAGTACGCTTTGGTTTTCTCATATTTTAAAGCAGACTTATATTTCCTACAAAGTGTATAACACTCTCACAAAACATTAAGCACACAAACTTCATAATACCAATTACTGTTTATGGGCAATTATGTTTCTGTAATTCTGGTATCATTATTTAAGTGATCAAATAGTTTTCAATGTGCCAGTTATTTACAAATAATAGAAATAAGAAAGAATTATCAAGATTTTTCATTCATATTGTTACAAATACTTGTTGGTTAATTCTACAGAGTTTAATATCTTATAGAGTTTTCTCTCCCCTATTTTATGTCCTTATGCTTAGAGATAAGAACTAGGGAAACCAGGAATGTTAAATATATAGGGTTGTCTCTTCAAAGAAAGCGATGCAAAACCTGTTGTCCACCTAGAAGGCAGAAAATGTATGTGATTAATAGACTGACATTGGTGCTATCTGTAGGGCCAGGACACATGTGGTCACCACAGACTCTTATGTTAATCCCAGATTCTTCCTCCCTATACCTTTATATTGAGAATTGTTTATCCATTGATAGAATACATTCTTATGGGCCATGTCACATGCACTTTACAAGTGAATCAGAGGTGGATAAAAGTCTGGTGACCTCTGAACTATCTCTATGTTCAGTCCACACCCTAACATACACAGCATCCAGCCTAGTTAGGAGACCAGAGATCATCAATCGTTTGACCTGCATCAGTTTGACATTCACTTCAGACCTTTTGCTAAGGCAGGGCAAAGGAATCTAAGGAAGAGGACTTTAGATAGGATTTTGCAAGATAGTAGCCAACATTTACTTAATGGAAAGTCAATCACATGTAACTAGGTACACATTTTGCTTCTGTAGATTAAAGACATAACACACACACACACACATCTATCACACACACACACACACACACACACAAACACACATCTATTTTGGTAGCCATTTCTCTACTAATGAAAAAAATGAAAAAAAAAGCAAATTACTTTCTTTTTCTCATTGTAAGCATATGTGCTTGTGTATCTGTTTGTGTGAGTTTATGTAATAAACACATAAACACATGGACACAGGCAAAAAAAAACAGTGTGATATTCCTTAAACCTTTATCTCAGTAATCCCCATTTTCCTTATATGTATATCCTAGACATTTTTTTATCAGTTCTATGGATTGTTTTCTCAAGCTTTTTCTGTCTCAAAAGTATCATCCTAAATAATTATATCACAAGTGTATTTGTGCTAGGTCAATTGAAGCCAATGTATTTCTAGTGTCTGGAAATAGTCTTTGTCTTAGAAAATATTATGGTGTATTTTTTAAACAGTCACCATGTTGAAAGAATTCTGCTCCATAGCCCTTTAAAACCTTTTCTCAAAAGGTATGGAAAAAGGTTGAGTACTGGGTTTTAGCCTCCCAACAATTAGTCATTTTCATATCACAAGAGTGGAGTTCTATCCTACTTAGTAGTTTAGTGTGTCAGCAGTATGTAGGTGTACACGACAAAATTTACCCTGTATCTCATTATATATTACCATTCACTATAACATAAGCATTTTCAGATCTCAGCAATTTTATTGGGATGTCAGTAATTAACATAGGTTATAGTAAATAGAGATATTTTGTTATAAAAGTGTTCAGTCTGTTAGAATTTTTTTTACTCTTTTGTCACTTAATAACAGAAAATGAGATAGCATTGCTGTGGACTGGCACTCTAAAGCAGGAACCCAAGGACATGTCATGTCACTGGAATGAAAAAAAAATCAAAATCACTCACACAACAGACAACAAAACAAAGACAAGGCTTTAAGGAATTGTGTAATAGGTTAGTTTGGATAGTCTGTTAAAAACTTTTTAGGCTAATAAAGCCATTTAAACTTGTAATGAAAGGTTCCTTTGACATATTAGATTTGTGGACTCTATCTGTCACAAAGGAGGAACAGGCTTTTCTTGGGTGTAATGAACCTTATAAGCAGCAGACCAGGAAGATAGCTAAGTCACCCCCTCCCAACTAAGAGGACCAGGGTTTGATCCCCAAGCCCCATGTAAAATGGAAGGAGCTGTGATATATACACGTTATCCCAGAACCTAGGGTTAGAGGATGAAGACAAAAGGATCATTAAGGATAGTTGATCAGTCATTATGGCAAAACGGATAAGTTTCAGGTTGATAGAGACCATATCTCAAAAACCAATGTCTAGAGTGGCTGAAGAAGAAATCCACCTTATATTTTTGTCCTCCACATGTATATGTACATTTGTAGATACTTGTGTATGTACATATAGAAGAGAACTTTGAAATATCCACATTATCATTTTTGTCTGTTTTTTGTATTTATTTTTATTTTATGTTTATTTCTTTGTACCTTAGTGTAATTCTGTGTAACCTATGTGTGAAGGAGACTCTTGAATTAAGAAGAGATGAAGAAGAGGCATCAGAGACCTCTAATCTAGATAAAGATAATTGTAAGTTGCCATGTGGATTCTGGGAATCAATCCCTGGTCCTCTGCAAAAGCAGTAACTACACTAACATCTGAGCCTTCCCTCTAGCCCTGTTTGCTGCTTCTTTTGTTTTTTAGATAGGTTCTCATTTAACTCAAGCTCCTATTCAATGATGTTGTGCAACTAAGGCTGGCCTCAAATTCCTGATCCTTGTGTCTCTACCACCTAAGTGTTAGAATTTGCTAAAGGCATTTCATATATTTTCTTAAGCACAGACAACTTCAACTGTGTTGGAAGGCTGTTTGAATGGCAGAATACCTACTCTAATCAACTTCCATGATTTAAACATCCAATGTATGCAAGAGAACAATGATGAAAGTTTAAAGGAATGAATACAGCAAAAGTACTCCATTTTTATACCATTTAACAGAATGCAATACATTTTAAGTTAATTTTTGACCACACTCGGATTGTGAGTTTGAAGCATACATAAATAGTACTATTTAGAGAGCTTTCTAATCCATGTATACCAACTATAAACAATAATTAGATCTGAATTCGTGGATTTCCTCAAAGGCAAAGATAAAAGAGCAAGCAAGCATCATAAGTTAATGAAAGTGAGAACATACAAGTGGATGATTTAAATTTGTATGCATAAATACACTACATTTAATTATCTGAATTAAATTACACTCTGAACTTTCTAAATACATTTTCAAATTAGAAATTAAATGTTGTAATATATATATATATATATATATATATATATATATATATATATATATTCAGTTACTTCAAAATTAAAATAAAATAAAATCTGACCTTAAGTTGTTCTTCCAAAGCAGCAGTTGCATGATCACCACTAGATTCATCAACCACTACTACCATGTGAGTGAGTGAGTTGACCCTGACCTGTTCCTGTTCTAGATCTTCTTGAAGCACCTGAAAGAAAAGAATCCATAAGTAAGTACTAAAAACATCTCTCCCCAAATGTATGAGATATTTCTCCCATGTATGAGATAATGCAATTGCTCATTAAACTAGCCTGGTTTCAAATGAATTTTCTCTTAGTTCACTCAGTAAAATTTTTTTTCTATTTGATTTGAACTGCAAAGTACAATGGCAGGTCATGCATTGTGAAGGGTACATTTAGAGTGCACTTCTTCTCACATACTCTCTACCTTTTCAAGGACTTTATTTTAATTATCTCTACTTCTAGTATTGTCAGTATTTTATTCTTTATTAAAATTCCCCATTACCATAGAAAGAAAGTAATCATTCTTGATCCAACAGCTTGAATGTTCTATTTAATATGATCATCTTCATTGGAAAATAATTTTTACAATGATTCTCTTTTCTTAGCCTGACCTTCACTGCCCACTATCACATGGAAGCATTTCTTACAAAGGTTGTCAAATTCAATATTCATTTTTCACAGCATCTCATTTGCTATTTCCTTAACTGCTCTCTAGATTTACATTTTGCTTATTCATGTCTACCAGTTTCTTATCGCATGTTTTTTTTTAAATAAAGATTTACAAACATTTTCTAAAACATCCTTACCTGGAGCTGCAGTTCCCCCAAACGTCAATATCGTACACTATTAGCGAGATTTGTTTGAATAGGTCTTTAAATCTTCTAGATAATTAGTTTGCATCTCAAAACAGTTATATAACACAAAAACAGACAGACTGTTTGGAGACATGATATTAACTTTCTGGAATTCCTACTGCCTGTACATACAAAATTAGAATACCTAGGCCCTATCAGTCCATTTCTTAGTTATTAAAATATTAAGGAACTTAGTAGGAGGAATGAATCACAGCTTCAAATGCATGAACACTTTATTCCTAGGACTTTCAATTTTCAATCCTCACTTGGAAATTACTGTAAGATCATTCCTTTTTAATTCTCTCTACATTTTCATGCTCCATTTTCATATGAAGGAATGTCCCTATTTTGTTAGTGGCTTCTATACTGCCTATCATGCCTGTGACATTCTTGAACTTGCTCTGGTTAATAAAACATTTTCTGCCATGAGGATGAAAATGGAATCATTAACATTCAAAGTTGTCCTTGAAAGTGATGTCGAATAATTCCCCCTCTTCCTTTTTCATTGAGTTATGTAAGCTAAGATTTTTCAGTTTGTCAGCCATGAATTTTTAGATCAATTAAGACATGAATTTTTAGAACAATTAAGTGGTTAGACTATTAATTGGTTTCTATAACTTCAGAAAATCAATTTTTGTATATCACTACAAGAAATATGTGTATATATATATATATATATATATATATATGTGTGTGTGTGTGTGTGTGTGTGTGTGTGTGTATACATATATATTTGTATTCAAAAGTAAAGCACACTAGTGAATAATGCCAGACTCCATACCATTTTACACATAAATTACATAAACTGTTTTAATACCATAGTAAAGATATATGTGGAACTCATTGTTTTATTTATAAAACACTTACTTCTACAAGACAAATTTTTATAACATATATGAGATAAATATAATTTTGGTTTTCGTTGATATATACTGATTTCTTATTGTCTATTTGTTTTAAAATTAGATATTGTGGTTTTGACATTTTGATCAATGATATATATTTCTTACTTTGAAAAATATTAATATAAGGTATTATTGAAATTAATAGTGATTTGATAACTTTAAAATGAAAAGAATGAACCCATTTGATTTGAATGACCAGAGAAATTTTAAGAAACATGGGAATGTCTCTCCATATTGCCTGACAGAGCATAGAGCACTGGATTGTCCTAGACATATGATTTAATATCATATACCATAGTTTTTATTATCTTCTATGACTTTTAAATATTATGATTTCTCTGGCTCAAATTGATAAGAAAATTTTTCCAAATAAATTTAGTTGCAAAAATAAGCTGTTGTAAACTTCCTTATTCTGAGCTTTTTAATATCCCAAATCATTAAGAGTTATTAATGCTTTCTCAAATTATTAACAAAAAGACTATAAAATATCCAATGTCTGGAATGTACTTTTTGAAAGCTATGTTTTTTTTTAAAACAGCAAAATGTTACAGCACAAATTGTAGGATTATCATTCTACATATTTGTGAACAAGGGCTCTGATCATTGAAGTAAAACAAAAGGCCTGACTTCCTCTTTGGTGTTTTCTATTTTCAAAACTATTAATTTTGTTAAAATATTAATTAAACTTTTATTTAAATATTGACTTGGTATGGATTTAAATATCTCATAGATTTATACAATAAAGGTTCACTGTTATTTCTCATTGAGCCTAAATTATGAGCCAAGATATTTCTAAATACAGATATGACCTCAGATTAGAACATTATTTGACTATTCAAAGCCTGTGTCTTCAAGTCAAAATGATATTTTATTTCATTATAAAAATGGTTTTTATTATAAAAATGTATAATTCACTTGTCCAGGTGTTGGCTATCTTATGATCCATTTGTTGATATTGTACATATTAAATTGATTTTTTATCACATTGGCAAGATAAAAAAAAATCTGTCATGCTCCTAATTAAGTTTCTATACCATTATTAGCTACAAATGTCAGTGATATTTGTTCTCTAATGTCAAATAGCAATCCTCTTTTCTTATGACAAGAGAAAAGGGCAACATTGAAATACATTGAAAACCCTTAGGTTTGAAAAACTACAGTTTGTTATACCTCTGTGACTCATTGTCTTTCTTCTAAATAGTGCTTTAATTAAAGGGCCTCAGCAAATTTTAACCTGTTAGTACTGAATCCTAATTTTGAGATATGAACATGATTTTTCTCTACTTCTTTAAATATCACCAATGGGGCAAACTGTCTTGGTCTCACCAGGTCAAGCAACTTGGGAACAACCAGTATAAAAAGTAAATTCAGTGCTTGCTCTAGACTTATGAT
Source organism: Grammomys surdaster (assembly GCF_004785775.1). Taxonomy (NCBI): domain Eukaryota; kingdom Metazoa; phylum Chordata; class Mammalia; order Rodentia; family Muridae; genus Grammomys; species Grammomys surdaster. Next base: position 129,987 of record NW_021604606.1, on the reverse strand, counting down.
AACTTACTAATTCTGTTTGGATATGAGACAGTGGTTAGATAATGAATGGAGTGAATCGTATAAGCAGAGAGAAATCTTGGATTTGTAAGTAGACTTAAAGAGCAACTTGTATAGAAAGGTAAATGTAATATAGACTAAAACAAAGTGGGTACCTTCTTGCTTGTTCAAGAATTTTACACTGGTTCCTTCGGTCATAGCACAGATTCACGGTATCTGGACTCGGAACCCTTAGCAGGTTATCCTTGAAACTTTGTATTTTGATCCTCAATTCTTTACATAGGCTAAATATTTGGAGGGAATGTTTTTGTTTCTGCTTAGCTTTGGAGATGCCAAGTGAGACTGAGCATCTCAAAGTCATCATCTTTTGGAAGACTTATAAAAGACAACTTCAACAAACAAATTTGAAACCCGTGGACATGCTACAGCCCAACAACTGGAGGATGTGGACAAAAACAGCTTCAAGTGTACCCCCACTGGAGGCCCATAAAGACCCACTCCACAGAACTAAAGGACAGTGAGTAACTCCCGCCTAGTTCAAAAGACTAGTTCTCTCTCTCTCTCTCTCTCTCTCTCTCTCTCTCTCTCTCTCTCTCTCTCTCTCTGTGTGTGTGTTCCTGGCCAGATTCTTCCCTTTGACTCTTAGCTACAGTCTCCACAGCAAGGGCTCCTACACAGCTAACAACTGCCTTTCTGGCAGCAGCGACTGCCTTGACACTCGTTCTAGGACTCCTTCCCTTGGGTGAAATTTTCCCCTTTTCTTTTGAGACAGTTTCTTTCTTGTGGCTGAGAACTCCAGGCTGGGCCTGGAAGAACTGTTTGTTCTCAAGAGCACCTGCTCCAACCCAGCTTCCACATGTCTCCCCCATGACTCAGTCTTTTACACAGTTTTTCACTCTTTCGGGCTCTGACTATCCTATCAAGCCTCTATGCTTCTTCCTTTAAGCTTTTCTTCATGGTTGGCCTTTCTTCTCCTGCTCTGTATTTAGAATTTACTGGCCAAGAAGAAAACAAAAGGGGAATACAGGAGACTTCTCTGCTAGAGCACACAGCCACCGCATGACAGAGCAGGCCCCTCCCCCACTGCATCTAAATCCACCAAAGAAAATGGAAAAGCACACCTGAGACCCTTAACACAAGTTTTTAGTGCTTGTTCTCTTTAAGAGGAATACCTGAAACAATGTTCATGCTTTTCAACCCAAAATTTTCTTGCTTTTTTATTTAAATGTTTCCTTTTCTCCCTAGCATTCACGATATACGTCCAAAATTTTTTGAACCTTTTTGGGATTTCTTTAAGGTTCAAAAGGGATCTAATCTACTTCCACAGGTCAAATCAACTATGTTGATCACCATTTTTCAGCCCCTAATTAACAACCAGTTTCCTTGTACAAACTGTTGCTGCCTATCCCAGATACATAATTAACATGATGTTTTTTTTTTCCCTCAGTCATCCAAAACAGACTCAAAGGTGCCTTCCAGGACTAAATTTCCTCAAACACCTTTGTCTTTCTAAGATCATAATGGCAGACCATGATGTGCTCCCAAATAGCTTAATACTTGCTACCTACCCTTTACAAACATCCCCCTGCTGGGATTCTTCTCCCCTGTTGTGATCACCCTACAGGTTACCCACACAAAGAAAAGTGCTGCTCCCACAAACCCAGTGGAGACAATGCCATCTCCTGGAACCTGCCTGGGACAACAAGCTGCCTTCCTCCAGACACTTCATCTGACTGAAGACTCCTGAGACACACGCTGAGATCCAGAAACACACCCTGAGTCCTACAGAAGACAGACTTAGACCTTCCAGCTACAGATGAACTCTCTTACCAAAGTCAAATGGCTACGGAACTTGGGGAAAGTTACATGTTAGTAAGGAAAACACAATGTCTATCTAGATTAATCAAATGTTATTACCATCAAACTATACAACTTGTACAACAACTAATTGGTTCAGTTATCCTTTGCCTTCCCAACCCTCACCCTCAAGCTCCTTATCTCGTGACTTAATTGTGCTATCCCCTACAGCCTGTGTATTTTCTTTTGATACTTTCACCTCATCCAAAAATTTCACAACACAACCCCAATTAAATATTGTTCTTATATGAGTTGCCATGGTCATAGTGTCTACTTACAGCAATAACCCTAACTAAGACATTCTTATCAGACTAAGGCATAACTGATCAGCATTTTGCCTAACATATTATATGAACTGTATAAATACTAATAGCCGCTTACTTCTAAGACCCCATAACTAGACATATCCAGGAAAAAGCTGTAAAATAATGCCACAATCACCCAGTATTTACCTAACTCCTCCACTCACCCTTATCCAGTGCAATGCACCACTCATTATCCTATGTATGTAATTCTAGAAATTTATGAAGTGACAGCAATTTTAGGGTCTGAAAAATACATAATTGATTTAAAATCCTTAAAAATTTAAAAATATTTCCTTTAACAATTTGTATGTACATTTTCATTAATTTGATATAGGAATGTTTTGGTGTATGTGCTCATGCATGCTTTAGTGTGAGTAATCATGTGTGTGTGTATAAGTGTGTGTGTGTGAGTGTGTGTGTAACATACACAGAGAGACCAAAAGGGGAAATGGATTCCCTTGTAACCAGAGTTTCAGGCATTTTTGAGTCACTTGACTTAAGTGTTGAGATATGAATTTTGGTTTTTTTGAGATAGGTAAGATCTCTTTTCTGCTTATCCATAACCCAGGCCACTAAAATATCCATTACATTTGCACATTATTTATACAAGATTAACAAAAGTAATTCAAAGGTTCATAACTGGTAAAAGAGTACTGTATAAATATCTATGAGTGCTCAGCTGTGGATGAATCATCTCCTTCTATCAGCCATCATTCAAGGCCCAGAGAGCATCTTGCCAGGAGGCGGTAGTACAGAAAGAATGTAAGAGCCAGCAGATGGGGAAGAGAGCTATGAAATACCGACATGACTATATATATATATATATATATATATATATATATATATATATATATATATCACAGCAACTCACAGATCCTGTGTTTACTTGCACAAGAACTGAACAAGCTAGTTAAAATTTCTGCATGGCTAGAGGAAGCACTCTTGAAGTTCAACTCTTGATGGAGAAACTATTGATAATTTCTGGCTGATGAAGGAGGTAGAGTCAGTTTCCTTTGGGCATGTAGCCACTGGTAGGTTGAATATGTTTCAATGGATGGCCCAGCATACATGGGAATGTTGTATGGATAGCATTAATTTGACTCAAGTGAGTATTGGTAAGAAAAACAGGGAGAAGAGACGTGAAGCTGGGAAGCAGATGCTGTAATGGGGACACTAGGTGGAGTTGGAAGGGGACAGTGATTGATGAATGTTATCAGAGTACATCATATGAATGCATGAAATTTTGGTAAATGAATGGAAATATTAGTTAAAGAAAATGCAGTTTTAAGTTAACAGATCTAACCATTTAGTTTATTGCTGAAAAATTATCATACCAAGAGATATGTCAGAAAGTAAAAATCATAATCACTGAATGGAGGCCCTTAATTTTCTTGCCATTTGTTATCCCCTATAATAAATGAATTTATGCATCTATATATACTAAATACAAAGCTAGTATTAATTTCAGTTAAATCAATCTATTTCTTATTCCCTTTTCAGATAATAATGCAACTATCACTATGAGCTATTTTCTCTTGGCTTGTTGCTTTACTCAATCCTTTGGCTCTAATTTATACAAAGACATACTGAATAGAAATAAACTGATCATTGCTTTAAACATTTTCATTCTGAATATTCTGTGTACAGCTACCATCAGCATACTTTTCTACCAAGGTTCACACTAAGTTTACAGGCTTCTATCTACTCAGTCTTTGTCTCTTCCTATTTCAAATCCACAATCCTATTAAAGTACTGCCAAGTCTCTGGTCTGCTTCTCTGTATGGCATTTAAACTATAGGTTCACAGATGGACTCACAATTTAATGAAACTCCAGAAGAGAGGGAAAATTTCTTGGTTTGAAAGTAGAAAGGTGAGGTTAAAAATAGGAGTCTTTGTGAATGTGTCACCATGAAACATCTGAGCATGGTCAGGGAGAGCTCTTGAGTTCATTAATTCAAATGTGGCCTGCAAAATACTGCAACGTAAAATTGGAGTCTCCCAGTTTATGGTGATATTGCCTTGTGCAATCCCTTAATAAGATTTATTTATGTGTCAAAATCTCTCTAGCACAAGTTTAGTATTGGAGTTAAATGAGATAATACATCAGAATCAGCCATCACAGTGTTTAATGGTGCTACGAAGTGGTAAATACATGGATGTTTTATTATGGAATACGTACATATAATTATACTATTAATAAACTAAATGCAATTGAAGTAGCCTTGCTGAGTATAATTACTTATTCCTGATATCTTTGTTAATCATATTCATACCTTTTAATTACTAAATATTCTCAGTGTGCTGATATTATAGAAAACACCAATAAAATATGATTCAATTATTCAAGAATTTTATAATACTTTCTAAAAGGAACCAATGTCTTCAGATCTTAGGACAGCATAAGCTGGAATATATAAGAACATAAATATCATTATTATTGTTAAAAATATAAAGGACATTATCTATAGTACATCTGTCTTTGAAATCTACTACTTTAAATCATGACAGAAAATCACTCATCTTTTAAACTAGATTTACAAAATTATAGCAGTATTACAAACATACTATTACATTGAGTGCATGAAAGTGACACCTATTCCTCTTACTTTAAATTCTATTCATTTATGTTAATATAATATTACTTTGAAAAAGGTATTCTATAGTAAATATCAATGGAGGTACTTGAATAAAGAAATCATACTGTGATGATGAAGAATACTTAAGATGAAAACCAAGATATAGATCTATGTAAGTTACTTCATAGAAATATTCCTTGCTCGTCTTTCTGAGTTGCTTTTTGCAGTTACACGTATTTTATTACCAATTTCTGTTGTCAAATTCCTTTGCCCTTGTCAGAAATGTAGCAGTGCTGAGGATGACTACTGTAATGACATAGTGAGACTTATTAAAACATGTGTTTTGTTAAAACATTTCTGAAGCAATTATTTCTTAAGTACTCTGCCAGGCATTGCAGAAACACAGATGAGCTTTGGTTCTCTGGTTATAGTATGATATTTTTGTCCTGAGTGTATTGTTTATCTTTACTTACATAGGCATCAAATTTTCATTAAGTACTTACAGGGGCAAAGGATAGAAATTCAAGTGGGACTTCACAGCATTAAGAGTGTGTAATTTTAATCATCCTTAGATCGGGAGATATCTTGCAAAGCACTAAAAGCATATTTGATTTTAAGACATTCTCAAAGCTTATCTGTCTCACTCATCCCAAATACTACATCTCTTTTTTATTGCCTACTTTCTTATTTCCAACTCTGGTATTCTGGTTGCCTGGTCTCAGAATCTGTTATTTAAAGCTCTCTGCGCATTCTCTAATTCTAGGCCTGTAGGCTCAGCTGTTGAGCTCCAAAATGTTTCTTATACCCATTTATAATTTTTTATTTTGCACATGCTGAAATAGATTTCTAAGATGCTGCTTTTGCCGCCTACTTTCCTGTGATATTGTTTCTTTTAGTAGTCATGATGTCCACAAAGTTAAGATTTTTCTTACTTGCTACTCATTTTGCTTTAATTTCATGGCCATGGTGATTCCTTATGACCCATAGAACAACTGCAAGTGGCTAGGTCTCATATATAAGACCTTCTACACTGAAACAACAATACTCTAGCCTTAGCTATACTATAGATACTGCAGATAAGCCACACTTTGTCTTTTCAAACTTCATTTCATTTTTTCCAACAGATCACCAAATTCAACTCTCATGCCATTTGCTTGATTCTGCCTCAAGTATTGGTTCCCTATTCTATGTCTATCTCACATATGGGACTCTGAGATACTTGAGAAGGATTTCAGAGACAGTTGGTGTCAGTATTTTTCACCACACCCAGAGGCTTTAATGAGTGTTTGTTCAGAGCTACTGGGATACAGTGGAATGAAATCAAAGGTCAGTTCCTTTGGTGGGATTACACCAAACCTTCTCTGTTACATGAACATCTAGATCATTTTAAAGGTCATCAGATGAGAATATTTCACAGTCTTGGCACCTAAAATGCTTGAAATTAACTTCAAGAGAAGGATAGGTGACTGACTTTCTAATAGGTTATTTGGTTTGTATTAATTAGCATTTAGCACAGAACATCCAGGAGAGTCTGAACATAGTACATATTATATTTATAACTTCATATTTTAATGAACTGTAAAGATTTTGTTGATATTGTCATTGAAACACTGTTGAAAATCTAAATTTGAAAAGACTTGTAAACTCAGACAAATAACCAAAACTCCCTGTCAGTGTGACTACCACAGGACAAAATTCTGTAGCGACATTGCTTCCTTTTAATGTAAATTTCTTTCCAATTAATCCAATCTTCAACTCACAGAAGGCTCTTCCTCCTCAATCATGTTCCTACTAATTTAACATAAAATTCCTTATGAACATCGCTAAAACATTCCACCACTAATGACAAAGATTTTCAGCCAGAATATTTTTTGACAATTTTTAAGAGTTTCAATATATTCAGTCCTCAGAAAGAATCAGTACCTGAGATGCAAAGCAATCTTCTAAATGCTCTCTTCAAGTGAACAGATAGGGGGACTGAATAGGAAGGGTTTTTTGCTATGTTTCTCTTTTTAAAATTTTACACCCAACTGAAATATTCACAACTATCCGGAGTTAAACATTTGGGTGAATTTGATAGTAACAACCAGTATATTATAAATGCTAATTGACAGGTTCACTGAAGTATCTTCTATTGATGGCATTTCATGCTGATGGAACATCTAATATGCTTTGTACTGAAGTGCTACTGGAATGAAGTGATGTTCACAAAATGTACACAAGTGTGTCTATAATAGTCACAGTGCACTTACAAGATATTCAAATATTTTTATCTTGCATGTCAGTTAAGGAACATGTGCCTTATGATCAGATCAGAATTTTAAGCAGTCCTTCTTAACAAAACTATATTTTTTCCATAAATTTCTTTATCTGTAATCGTCTTTAAGAAAAAGAAACTTGGGGTTTAGGATGTAGCTCTGTGGTGAAGTACCTGTCTATTATATGTAATTCTAGGAGGTTGATCAAAAGTTCTGAAAAAAAGAAAAACATAAAAGAAAATATACCAGTTTGTTATCTAATGAGAATCAGAAAGGAGGTGATTCTGAATGGGTGACACGCTGAGATTGAACTGGAAGGATTAAAGTGAGGGTGTAATATGAATGAATTATCTGAGAGTATATATACAGTGAAAAGAAAACTATTTAAAAAACAACAACCGCAACAAATAGAGATAGTTCAAGGATTTCAGGCTGGTGACTGATAGCTAAATCCTTTAAACATTATATGTAGCAGGAAATGTGAAAATGCAAAAAGGTAGAAGTTAATGATGCACTTTGTTTTCAAAAGCAAATTTCTCATGTTTTGATTTATAATGTTTCCTTCTTTCTCTCTTTTTCCTTCTTTCTTTTCTTCCTTTCTTTCTTTCTTTCTTTCTTTCTTTCTTTCTTTCTTTCTTTCTTTCTCTCTTTCTTTCTTTCTTTTTTATTGGATATTTTATTTATCTACATTTCAAATATTATACCCTTTCTCAGTTTCCCCTCTGGAAACCCCCTATGCCATATTCCCTCTCACTGCTTCTATGAGGGTGTTCCCCCATCCACCCATCCACTCCTATCTCCCTGCCCTAGCATTCCCCTACACTGGGGCATCTAGCCTCTACAGGACCAAGGGTTTCTTCTTCCACTGATGCCCAACCAGGCCATCCTCTGCTACACATGAACCAGGAGCCACAGGTTGCTCCATGTGTATAATTTTTCTTAGGAAAATGAAGGTATAAATAAATCAATGATTATTTCAATTAGTTATGAATTTGAACTCATTTACCTAAAAATATAAAGTCTGACACAAATGACTTCACTGTGTAATTTATCCTCAGTGTGTTTTTCCAGGTTTTTAATTCTATAAGCACAAATTTGTTCAAAGATGTATACAAACAGTTAAACTTAAGAGTTGGCTTCACCCAGTGGCTGTGTGTCTATTTTTCTAATCTTATTATGCATTGCACAGGAGCATGTCTTAGATACAACATGTTGCATAATCAAGTTGCATATAATCATTTTGCTTTTTTTGCTTCAAATTATTTCCATAAAGCAATTTCATACTCATTGGAAAGGCATATTTTCCAGTAATGAACAATCTATTCAGATTTTATGACAATTTTAGTCAAATATCTTCCATTCCTTTCACTTTATATTTTCCAAAGGATAGTGTAAAACATTTCAGGTAATTGTCAGAGTATAAAGTTCTTAGATGGCATGGCTAACCTCAGTAAAAAAATATCTTCAGTGTATGAAGCTTAGGTCTTTAGAAATAGAACTCACAAAAATATAATATTAAATAAAAATAATTGGAGATACACATATTAAAACTATTGGTTGCTGATTATTGGCAACACTCAAATACTAGAAGAGCACAAAGTCAAATCAAGCAATGATTACTGAAATAAGACTGGGTTTTTAATTTTAAATTATTGAATAGAAGCTTCCTGTCTCATATATAAGTTACCATCCCTGTTAATATCTATGTGCAATAAACATACATGCACAAAGGGTTTAATATTCTAGAAAGCAAACATTATAGTATCTACAAACCTTATGTTTTTGTACTTGGCATTTTAAGTCTTCAAGATCAGGTCCGAAGGGCTCTTCCTCCATTTTCTTTGTTCTCTCTTCAGTTTTTGTTAACCAGTCGTCTAGCTCTTTTAATTTCTGATTCTGGAGATCCATTAGAACTTTGTGTAAACTAAAAACATAATAATAATTTTTTTAAAAGCTATTGTTACTCTACTAAAGAAGTTATTTTTAATGAACACATATCTTCATTAAAAAAAAAACACATAAAACTTGATGGCCTACCCAATTTTTTGGAATATTCGATATAAAAATACAAGAGTAAAACATCTAAAATTATTTTTCTTCTGGCCCTACAATAGCTATTTTGTTCCCTCAGACATTCACACACACACACACACACACAAACACATACACACACACACACACACACACACACACACATATATATATATAAACAATTTCTATATATATACTTACCCATTTATAAATGCATACAAATATACATTTATCACATACACACATATACATATACATGTACATATATATACAAATATACATATATACACATGGATACATGTATATATGAATACATACATACTTATATATGTTTATATATATATTATTCATATATGCATATGGGTATATGTATATATAAGTATGTATGTATACTCATATACAAGTATCTATGTGTGTATATGTGTGTGCATATAAGTGCATGTGTATACATATGTGTGTGTGTTAAATGTATATATGTATACATTTATAAATGGGTAAGTGTATGAAGATGTTATATAAGTTTATGTATGTATGCATATATTTATATTTGTATATATATATATTTGTATATATTATGTATATATGTATGCATACATGTGTTTCTATCTGTGTATATGTATATCACTTTATCAAATATCTAGAAATATCACCATTTCTAAAACTTTTCACATAGTCAGTTAAATGCTAACATCGTAATATAAAAGAACAATGGAGTTTTCAAAGTAGATCAGTTTATAAAGGCACTTCCCAGCAAACATGGTGACTTCTATTCAATCTTCAGAACTCTCTGAAAGGTTGAATGAGAACACAAACTGAGAAGCTCTACCCAGCAGCTGACTGAAACAGATTCAGACACCCATAGCCAAACATTGGACAGAAGTCACGGACCTTTATCAAAGAGTTAGAGAAAAAATTAAAGGCCCTGAAGGAGATATGAGCCCTACAGGATGACCAACACTACCAACTAACCCGGATCTCTGGGAGTTCTTAGAGACTGAGCCACCAACCGAAGAGCATTCATGGGCTAGACCAATGCACCGGCACATGTGTAGGAGAGGGCTGCATTGTTGTGCCTCAGAGGGAGAGGATATGCTTAATCCTGCAGAGACTAGATGCACAACTGCCAGGGGATAACTAAGGGCGTCCACCCTCTCAGAGACTAATGGGTTGGAGAATGGGGGAGGAATTCCGTGAAGGGGGACCAGAAAGGAGGCAGCATTTGGGATGTCTAATTAATTATTAAAAAGATATATTACATGAAAAAATATCCCATTCTCATCTAACTTGAATCTAGATCTGGAAGATGGTTCCAACATTAGTATAATTTATACAATCCTAGCCTGTCACTATGTTATGAAAGGTGGGAACATCTGAGCCATATTGTCTCACAGTATTTAAGCAGGCAATCATATTGTCACTCCCATGTGTCATGGAAGAATTTCATTACTTATGAACAAATACTGTTATTTTAAGAGTTTAATTTCTCCTTTTGGCTGGGACAGACACCTAGCTGGTCTGCTCCTGTGGAGATACTGAATCCTGAGCCATCCTAGAGGAGTCACTGCGCTCAGAAAAGCTGACACCTAGCTGGTCTGTTTTGTGGAGACACCATATCCTGAGCCATCCTAGAGGAACCCCTACACTCAGAGCAGCAGTATTTCTGGATCCAAGAGGCGGCCTGAGTCCCAGGAGTTCTTCTATCCAGGAGCTTAGGATCACAAGACCACAGAGACATCTGGACTCTGAGGAGTTCTGGCACAAGCAGGATAACTGGAAAGACATACTCCGGTCAGACACAGTGAGTGCAGGTAACACTAGAGTTAACCAGATGGCGAAAGGCAAGTGTAAGAACATAAGTAATAGAAACCAAAGTTACTTGGCATCATCAGAACCCAGTTCTCCCACCATAGCAAGCACTGGACACCCCATCACACCAGAAAAGCAGGATTCAGAATTAAAATCACTTCTCATGTTGATGATAGAGGATTTTAAGGACATATATAACTCCCTCAAAGAAGTACAGGAGAGCACAAGTAAACAGGTAGAAGCCCTTAAAGAGGAAACACAGAATCCCTTAAAGAAATGTAAGAAAATACAAAGAAGGAATTAAACAAAACCATCCAGGATCTAAAAATGGAAATAGAAACAATACAGAAATCTTAAAGGGAAACAACCCTGGAGATAGAAAACCGAGGAAAGAGATCAGGAGTCATAGACACAAGCATCACCAACCGAATAAAAGAGATAGAAGAGAGAATCTCATGTGCAGAAGATACCATGGAAAACATTGACATAACTGTCAAAGAAAATGCAAAATGTAAAAAAGCTCCTAACCCAAAACATCCAGGAAATCCAGGACACAATGAGAAGACCAAACCAAAGGGTAATAGGTATAGAAGAAAAAAAAATTCACAACTTAAAAGTCCAGTAAATATCTTCAACAAAGTTATTGAGGAAAACTTCCCTAACCTTAAGAACAAGATGCCCATAAACATACAAGAAGTCTACAGAATACCAAATAGACTAGACCAGAAAAGAAATACCTCCTGTCACATAATAATCAAAACATCAAATGCACAAAACAAAGAAAAAATACTAAAAGATATAAGGGGAAATGGTCAAGTAACATATAAAGGCAGACATATAAGAATTACAACAGACTTCTCACCAGAGACTATAAAGACAGAAGAGCCTGGACTGACATCATACAGACCATAAGAGAACACAAATGCCAGCCCAGACTACTATACCCAGCAAAACTCTCAATCACTATAGATGATGAAACCAAGATATTCCATGACAAAACCAAATTTGCACAATACCTTCCCACAAACCTAGAACTTCAAAGGATAATTGATGGAAAACGCCAACAAAAGGAGGGAAACTACAACATAGAAAAAGCAAGGAAGTAATTTTCCAACAACTCCAAAAGAAGATAGCTACACAAACATAATTCTACCTCTAATAACAAAAATAACAGGAAGCCACAATCGTTTTTCCTTAATATCTCTTAACATCAATGGACTCAATTCTCCAATAAAAAAACACAGACTATCAGACTGGATACACAAACAGGACCCAGAATTTTGCTGCATACAGGAAACACACCTCAGTGACAAAGACAGACACTACTTCAGAGTAAAAGGATAGAAAACAATTTTGCAAGAAAATGTCCCAAGAAAGAAGCTGGAGTAGCCATTCTAATATAAAATAAAATAGAATTTCAACCAAAAGTAATCAAAAAAGATAAGGAAGGACACTTCATACTCATCAAAGGAAAAGTCTACCAAGACTAACTCTCAATTCTGAATATCTATGCTCCAAATGCAAGGGCACCTACATATATAAAAGAAACTTTACTAAAGCTCAAAACACACATTACACCTCACACAATAATAATGGGGGATTTCAACAACCCACTCTCAGCAATGGACAGATCATGGAAACAGAAACTAAACCGAGACTCTTTGACATTAACAGAAGTCATGGACCAAATGGATTTAACAGATATCTATAGAATATTTCATCCAAAAACAAAAGAATATACCTTTTTTCAGCACCTCATGGTACCTTCGCCAAAATAGACCATATGTAGAGGTCACAAAACTGGCCTCTACAGATACAAAAAGATTGAAATAATCCCTTGCATCCTATCAGATCACCATGGACAAAGGCTGGTCTTTAATAATGACAAAAGCAGTGGAAAATCCTCATGCATATAGCAATTGAACAACTCTCTACACAATGATGACTTAGTCAAGGAAGAAATAAAAAAAGAAATTAAAGACTTTTTAGAATTTAATGAAAATGAGGAAACATCATACCAAAACTTGTGGGACTCCATGAAGGCAGTGCTAAGAGGAAAACTCATAGCTCTAAGTGACTACAAAAAGAAACTGGAGAGAGCATACACTAACAACATGACAGCACACCTAAAAGCTCTAGAACAAAAAGAAGCAAATACACCCAAGAGGAGTAGACAGCAGGAAATAATCAAACTTAGGGCTAAAATTGAGCAAATAGAAACAGAAAGAACAATACAAAATATCCAGAAAACCAGGAGCTGGTCCTTTGACAAAATCAACAAGATAGATAAACCCTTAGCCAGATTAACCAGAGAGCACAAAGACAGTATCCAAATTAATAAAATCAGAACTGAAAAGGGAGATATAACAACAGAAACTGAGGAAATTCAAAAAATCATCAGATCCTACTACAAAGGCCTATACTCAACAAAACTGGAAAACCTGGATGAAATGGACAATTTCCTAGACAGATACCAGGTACCAAACTTAAATCAGGAGCAAATAAACCATCTAAACAGTCCCATAACTACTAAAGAAATAGCAGCAGTCAATCAAAGTCTCCCCACCAAAAGAAGCCAGGTCCAGATGGTTTTAGTTCTGAGTTCTATCAGACCTTCAAGGAAGACCTAATACCAGTTCTCTTCAACCTTTTACACAAAATAGAAACCGAAGGAACACTACCCAATTCGTTCTATGAAGCTACAATTACACTCATACCCAAACCTCACAAAGACCCAACAAAGAAAGAGAACGTCAGACTAGTCTCATTTATGAACATTGGTGTAAAAATACTCAATAAAATTCTAGCAAACCGAATCCAAGAACACATCAAAACAATCACAAATTATGATCAAGTAGGCTTTATCCCAGGAATGCAGAGATGGTTCAATATTCGGAAATCCATCAATGTAATCCAGGATATATATATAAAAAAAAACTCAAGGAAAAATACCACATGATCACCTCATTAGATTCTGAGAAAGGATTTGACAAAATTCAACATCCCTTCATAATAAAAGTCTTGGAAAGATCAGGAATTCAAGGCCCATACCCAAACATAGTAAAAGCAATATACAGTAAACCAGTAGCCAACATCAAACTAAATGGAGAGAAATTTGAAGCAATCCCACTAAGATCAGGGACTAGACAAGGCTGCCCACTGTCTCCCTACCTATTCAATATAGTACTGGAAGTCTTAGCCACAGCAATTAGACAACAAAAAGAAGTCAAAGGGATAAAAATAGGAAAGGAAAAAGTGAAAACATCACTCTTTGCAGATGATATGATAGTATACTTAAGTGACCCCAAAACTTCCACCAGAGAACTCCTAAACCTGATTTAAAAAAAAAAAAAACTTCGGCAAAGTGGCTGGTTATAAAATCAACTCAAATAAATCAGTAGCCTTCCTCTACATGAAAGATAAACAGACTGAAAAAGAAATTAGGGAAATGACACCCTTCACAGTAGTCACAAATAATATAAAATAACTTGGTGTGAATCTCACCAAGCAAGTGAACTACCTGTATGACAAGAACTTCAAGTATCTGAAGAAAGAAATCAAAGAAGATCTCAGAAGATGGAAAGATCTCCCATGCTCATGGATTGGCAGGATTAATATAATAAAAATGGCCATCTTGCCAAAAGCAATCTACAGATTCAATATAATCCCCATTAAAATCCCAACTCAACTCTTCAGTGTTAGAAAAGGAAATTCTCAAATTCATTTGGAAATCCAAAAAACCCAGGATAGTGAAAACTATTCTAAACAATAAAAGAACTTCTGGAGAAATCACCATCCCTGACCTCAAGCTGTACTACAGAGCAATATTGATAAAAACTGCATGGTATTGGTACAGAGACAGGCAGGAGGATCAATCGAACAGAATTGAAGACCCAGAAATGAACCCACACCCTACGGTTACTTGATCTTTGACAAAGGAGCTAAAATTGTCCAGTGGAAAAAGGACAGCACTTTCAACAAATGGTGCTGGCTCAACTTGAGGACAACATGTAGAAGAATGCAAATCGATCCATTCTTATCTCCTTGTACAAAGATCAAGTCTAAGTGGATAAAGGACCTCCACATAAAACCAGATACACTGAAACTAATAGAAGAGAAGGTGGGGAAGAACCTCAAATACTTGGGCACAGGGGAAAAGTTACTGAACAGAATACCAGTGGCTTATGTTCTAAGATCAAGAATTGACAAATGGGACTTCATAAAATTGCCAAGCTTCTGTAAGGCAAAGGACACTGTCAATAGGACAAAAAGGCAACCACCAAATTGGGAAAAGATCTTTACCAATCCTACATCTGATAGAGGGCTAATATCCAATATATACAAAGAACTCAAGAAATTAGACTCCAGACAACCAAATAACCCTGTTAAAAATGGGGTACAGAGCTAAACAAAGAATTCTCAACTGAGGAAGCTCGAATGTCTGAGAAGCACCTAAGGAAATATTCAGTATTCTTAGTCATCAGGGAAATACAAATCAAAACAACCCTGAGATTCCATCTCACACCAGTCAGAATGGCTAAGATTAAAAACTCAGATGATAGTAGATGCTGGTGAGGGTGTAGAGAAAGAGGAACACTCCTCCATTGTTGATGGGACTGCAAGATGGTGCAACTACTTTGGAGATCAGTGTGGCGGTTCCTCAGAAAATTGGACATAGCATTACCTGAGGATCCAGTTATATCACTCCTGTGCATATACCCAGAAGATGCTCTAACACATAACAAGGTCATATGCTCCACTATGTTCATAGCAGCCTTATTTATAATAGCCAGAAGCTGGAAAGAACCCAGATGTCCTTCAACAGAAGAATGGATACAGAAAATGTGGTACATTTACACAAGGGAGTATTACTCAGCTATTAAAAACAATGAATTCGAGAAATTCTTAGGTAAGTGGATGGAACTAGAAAATATCATCCTGAGTGAGGTAAGCCAACCACAAAAGAACAAACATGGTATTCACTTACTGATAAGTGGATATTAGCCCAAAAGCTTGAAATAGCCAAGGTTCAACTCACAGACCACATGAAGCTCATAAAGAAGGAAGACCAAGTGTGGGTGCTTTGGTCCTTCTTAGAAGGAGTAACTTAATACTCAAGGGCACAAATATGGAGACAAAGTGAGGGACAGAAGCTGAAGGAGGGGCCGTCTGGAGACCATCCATTCCACCTGGGTATCTATCCCATGTGCAGTCACCAAAGGTAGATGCTGATGTGGATGTCAGGAAGTGCATGTGATAAGAGCCTCATATAGATGTCTCCTCAGAGGTCTGCAAGAGTCTGACATAGTCAGAGGCAGATGCTCACAACTAGTCATTGAACTGATCATGGGGTTCCCAATGGAGGAATTAGAGTGAAGACTGTAGAAGCTGATAGTGTTTGCAGCCTCATGAGTAGAGTAACAATAGCAACTAACGTGAGCTCCCAAGGTCTAAATCACCAGCCTGGGAGCACTTAGGGACGGATCCAGGGCTCCAGCTGTATATGTACAGGAGTATGGCCCTGTCGGGCGTAGGTGGGAGAAGAGTCTCATCAAGGCTGGATGTCCCAATGGGTGGGAATTTGACGGTGGGGAGGTGAGAGTGGGGGTGGGCTTGGGGAGCATCCGCAGAGAATTGGGAGGAGGGGTGATGGGATAGGGGGTTCCTGGGGGGGGATGGTATAAGGAGGTAACATATGAAATATAAATAAAACATCCAATTAAGAAAAAATTTGATGATCTGGATCTCACTTTCCAGTTCAATAAAATAGAGATAATAAAACTAAAAAGAAAAAAAATGAAGGTATTTAAAAAATGTCAATCATTTTTTTCCTTTATAACCAAAGAATATTATCTGGATCTTGTTATTTAAAGAGTCATTTCCCCTTGATACTGAATCATCTATTTTAATTATATGTGTTAAATACTATGTCTTATATGTTATGGAAGATATTATCATTACATTAATACTATGATCTTCATAATAAATATAATGAATGGTTTAAAAAAGAGTTTTAATTCTCTTTATCTTCCTTCCTGACTTGCCATTAACTATGCCCAAATGTATGTAGTAATTTAAAGGCAGAATTAAGTAGTTTCCCCTCCTCACTACAATTTCACTGATAATTTTCTCCCACAACTAATTTATTAAGGTATTAATAAATATTCATGAACAAAAAAGAGAAATAAAAGTAACTCAATACAGTTGTTCACTAACCTCAATATCCATACAGATAGGTACAGATCCATCTACACATGTGCAGGTGTGCAGAATTGCACACAGACACATTAATGTATGCATACATGAACACAAACACCAACAATACTAAGAATAACAATGAATAAAATTTTAAAGTAAAGTAGAAACTCCCTGGTAACTAAATTAATGCACATCATGTTAATGCCATTTTATATTCATATGATTTATTATATACAGTAAATATCATGAATCATTTTTCTCTTTTTTAATGTATATATTTGTGAGATAGTGCCTGATTCTTCAACACACACATACACAAGTGTGTGTCTAAATATGGGTGAACATTCTTCTCTTTTCCTATCTTTACATGTTTAAAATGGCAAAACTTTTGATTTCTACTTATTCTAGCACTTCAAGATTAATTTTGTTACTCTTGGATAGGCATTTGTCCTATGCAACTCATTTAAAAATACAGGGTTTAATCCTAGCCCTTTTAATATCTGCTATTAAAAACTTTAGGATAATTAAGTAATGCAACTCAGTAGTAAACTCATAGTCATGTTAGATACTAATTTGGTATGTCACAGAAATATACGTCCTACAGATAATAGACAGCTTGAAACAGGCAAGTTTTGCTTGTTTATATATATTATGAATAGATTAGATGGTCTTCAAACATGTCTGAGATCCATAGAATGTGTCATTTAAGGTTTTTTCATTATTTTTTGACTACAAGACATTTTTGATTCTGAAGTAAACCCCATTCCACTTCAAAGAGGATGATGAGCATCAGTACCTCCATGTGGAATTGCTTTGATTGTGGAAACTAGCCATTGTTCGAGAAATGTCCTAACTTTATCTGCGGACAAAATGCTGTTCATAATGGACATATGGACACAGGATAGTTGACTGCTAAGCTTTGCCAGGGAAGTGTAGGCTAGTCTTTTATAATTCCTGCTTCTCCTAAGGTCTGTCAGACGGTCTAGACCAGAAGGCTGAAGATAGATGCTCCAACATTATATGGGATAGTGGGGACTGTACAAGTGGTAAGCTATTTCTGCCATTTCTATGCCTTTAATTTAACTTGAATTAGTTTATTTATTAAATTAATTAACTTGAATCTGTATTAGTTATAAAACAGATCATAATCATTTTACTTCAGGTCAAATGGACACACTGTTTGCTTCTCCACTTCATATCCTTCTCTCTTAGGACATTTATCCTTGCTTTTTCCTGTGATTGAGATATCTTCACAACTTGTTTCCTACACATATTTGTTTAGTATTTGTAATTAATATTCTATCTGAAGGGTATTCTCTGTTTTGAAATAAGATGTATATTTCCCTCTCTGGGTATATCCTATACCCTCTTTTCCTTTTTTTTCTGCATCCTATGACAACATAAGTCTTTATAATCATAAGAGAAAGTTATTTTGTTTATAACTAAATTGGTGCTGGGAATATAGTAGATAATATGCATCATTTGGATGAATAGATGCATGAATACATTTAATTTGCTAGTTAGTATTATTTATCTTCAGATGAAAGCATTCTTTGAAAAATGGTATACCCTAGTTTATATATATTTCTAGAGATTCTGATTTTCTGTTTGTAATTAAAACTCTAAGAGTATATGGTATATTGATATAATGAATGTCCACATTTTGCTTGATTGATCTATATTATTTTAATTGTTGATAGAAATAAACCACCATGGCCACACATTCTTGGCCTCATTTCACATAAGTTGTGTTCAAAGCTGATGTTTATAATCCAACCAATATGTTTTCAGAACTTACATAATGTCCCCATTATATATTGTTGCTCTTTCATAATCTTTCTATTTAATAATCACCTGTGAAAGAAGGCATTAATATTTGAAGTTTGAATTTAAACATTAACAACATAATTTTTAAATTCTAAAGGAACTTAAAATATTGTTATGACTTAATTGTTATAAAATGGAGAAAAAAGATATAATTTATTCATATGTTGACAAAGAAGTATAGATATACTTTTTTTTCAAATTATTGAAGGTAGATCAGTGATTCTGGAGTATGTTTAGAAATCACCTAGGATCTTGTTAAGCTGCAGATTCTGATTCTACAGATGAGAGTTAGGACAACACTTCTGCACTATCTAGCAAGTTTTCAGATGATTCATATGCTTCTGGTGCTAGGACTACCTAGGTCTGTACAGATATCATATCAGCATCATGGGGTGAAATAATTAAAAAATATTATATCAAACTACAATGTAAAATTAAACCCAGGAGTTTGACATCATGCATTTTATGATGTGCACTGCTTTAAAATTCAGTACAAAGATAACAACTATCTACATGATTTCATTAAATATGCAATACCTTAGTTACTTAGTTAATTTGTGAGAAAATGCTCCACTTATTTGTTCATAATCACATTTTATCTGTCTTCTACTTCATATTTTATCTAATTCATGATTGAAACAGGCAATATTTTAGGAAAAAATAGATCATATTTGTGAAGACATTTTTCTCTTCAGTCAAGTGTTGATGGTAATTCATAATGATTTTTCATGTTATATCTTGTGTTTAGTCCCAGACACTATTCACATCTATCCTCCCGCTGATTATGTGAACCATAACATAACTTCCTCCTTACTGATTTGCTTTCATTTTCCCTTAACTATCACAAAGGTTTTAGTTTCCCTCTGCATGTCATAACCACAATTATCTGAGAAGCTGATGGATCTTGCTGTGCTTATCTTTTTTAGCCCTCATCGAAACGTCAGTAAATCTCTTTTGCTCTCTACAGGTTGCATTTTTTTCTAATCAAATTAATTAGTTTATTCATGTAGGAGAGAAATCTTCTGTTGTTCCCATGCCTGTCATCCCCTTGTGTTTCCACTGTTGGAAGCTTCATCCTTTTCTTTTCCTCCTCTCTCATTTCCTACCATCCTTAGAGAATTATGTGTTAGAAAATCTGAACAAAACAAAGAACATTTAGCTTACTTTACATCAGATTTCTAGCTCAAGAATGTCAGCATGCAGTATCTTATTTCATTTTAAACCCGAGACACTTTGTTTTCTCATTTGGATCCCCAAAAGTAGTGTTAGAGATTTATACTGGAAAAATATCAGCCTAGTGATAATCAAATACTTTATGACCATACATGTCTTAACAAATGTCTGTGTCAGCTTCTACAGAGTCAATTTATGGCCACAGAATTTGAGATTTGGAGAGGTAAGGAATCATGAAAAAAGTATCAAATAATAATAAAAGAGGAAACAGAATGTGGAGAGAGTTATTTGTATTCATTGACTGCTATTTCTTGTTAAGCATATTTTTCAATGTTTTAATTGAATAAATATAATTTCAAATATAATGTTGATTACTCTGATCATCTTCCCCATCCCTCATAAAAATACATTCCAATATATTCTTTTAAAAAAATTACTGAAGAAATTAGAAAACTACATTAGAATGTAGTAAACAATAAAAAATATATATTAAAGTAATATTGTACAGTTAAGAAATAATTAACCTCATGCAAGTTCTCTTATTCATGAATATTATTGTTCATTATGCTTTGTAGTAGTTTTGCTTCAAAAACTACTTTTAAATACCAAATCACAACCAATGTCTTTTAAAGATATGTATGTAAATGCTTTATGACTGTTGTATGAATCAGGAAACTAAGTAACATGGAAGGGAATTATATTTCTCCAAATCAAATAAATCAGCATCAAAGAGAAAGCTTATCCTTTAGATTAAGTGGATTCAATTTTAAGTAAATAGACATGAGAGCAAATGTTATCTCCATTTTTAACTGTTTCTCCTGAGGCTGGCAGTAATTATTGATGAAATACTCCCCTAGAAATAAACTGTAGAAGGGTAATATTTGAATTTGAAAGGTAACTCATAATAAGTCCAAAGAAAAAAGAACCTTACTACTAAAGAACATAGAATGGAAGTAAACAATTATATATAATGTAAGTACATAAGCAAAATAGGAGTGTACCCTAATACAATAATTCTTTCCTTATCTAACATATTAAGATCACTTTACAGGCTTATATAGATATAGTAGGATAGCTAATACACAGTTTTGTCCAGACTTTCCCTTACATAAAGCATTTTGGTAGCATAAAAAATGAATTTAGTCTATGTGGTGGGTTGATTGAGAATCATCTCCAAGCTCTCCAGTCTTATGGGACTTTTGGTTTATCTAATGCATCGTACTGTCCCTATTTTAGTAATTTTGTGTTAGTTGTTCCCACTGGTCACATTTTGTAACTTTTCATCCCTTCTTATTTAAATCTCAAGTTAAAGGGATCAACTACTAAATTCTACCTTAGATCACAAACACACATAGTCTAACTGTTTAATGATTCTTTAGCATAGCACAGCCCTTTGTACCATCTTCGTACACAGTCTTATTAAATATTTTCATCATGATCTTTATTGGATATCAGCTATTGTAGAATACAAGATTCAAAAGAACTGAAGTTTCTTACCTCCTGTGATAATTAAAGGTTCCTCATTACTTTTACTACAATCAGGTAAAATGAAACATCCCAGGAATGTTAGTTAACATTTGTAAATAAAGATAAAAAGGAACAGGGAAGATATACTTCTTTATAAACATTCATGTATTTATATTTGCTAAAAGAAGTACAATATGTATTGCAAGAAACTATCTAAAAATATTATATGCTACAAGTGCTTTCATAGTAGTGATTCATTTCTAAAACTATATAAAATGTTCTATCAAAACCTATTATTCCTAAAAACACTGTCCTTCCCATTTTTTAATAATCATCCTCAATATTGAGCCACAAACAAAAGCCCAAAAATATTCCCTATAAATGAGTCAGTGGGGTGTTATCATTGTTGTTATTATTGCTGTTGCTATTGGTATTACTAATTGTAGCTAAGTAGTAATACTATCATTTTAGTTTTTAAATGATACAGTGAAATGGAGATATAGAGATAAACATATTTGTAAATGGTATATTAAAGTACATGGAGTTTTAATTTCAGGTTGAATTTACATTTTTATGCAAGTCAGTCTCAGAGTGTAATTACTTAATTAATTATAAATAGCATATATCACATGGTTTTCCACTTGAAAAAAAAAGAAAAATATAGAAAGAGTATATAAAAGAAAAAAATGTGTGGCCATCGGGCCAGTAGTAAATAGGAAAGTGATTTTTTTTGGGGGGGATCTATTTTTGAGTCTACTATGGTAAAGTTGCGCATAGAATCCCTACCCTAAAGACTGTGGACATCTGACTAAAATGTGACAGCTCTGTGACTTATGATTTATGATGACAAATATGTGGAATCAAAATATTTATCTGTGGAGGTTTATGGAAAGTTGGCTCAAAAATAAAATAAGAAACTATAATTTTCACTTCTAGGGTTAGTTAAAGTAATTGCAATAACAATAACAGGGAAATCATGTAAATTTGTATATTGTAGTACATTCTGAGGTAAAATATAGATATATTTGTAAAAATTATTTTATAATTTATGCTTTAGGTATTCTTTCAAAAACAGTGAGCTTAAAAATGTGTTCTCTCCCTCCCTGTTGCTGCACTATAATTTAGTACTGGCATAGAAACACTCCCAGCATATTCAATGAGTTTCTTGATCCTATTATAAAGCTTTAAATCTTCATAAATAATAGCTAAGTAAACTTAAGACACTTTCATAATTTCTTTAGCTTAATGTATTCAAATCCACAGTTGGCACTTCATTTCTTTTCATTTAAAAATAAATCTATCTTGTCTCGCTAGGCTCTACATAGATACACACACCTAACAATATAAATCAAAACAACACAACCAGAATGAGGAAATCTGCTTGTTACCTTTTTGAGAAATAGGCCATTTTCAGAAATGTATCAAAATCTCTTTCTTTCATTAAGTCAATACAAATTTTTAAACTGATTAATAGCCACACTGTGTTCGAATATGTATTTTCACATACAATTGAGAAACTTTTCTCCAGGAGAATATTGATAAAGAGATGAGTAACACTTTGACCACTTCTCCTTCAGAAGATTTCTGATCATCCATTACTCATGAAGGATTTTATGCACATGAGATTTCATATGCTTCTATGACTGTTACATACATAATCTAACTTTTATAGAAAGTCATACAATATTACCTGGGACAAAATTTGGACAATTTTCAGAATCTAAAATTTGTAGATAATAATCTCCATACCTAGCATCTCTATTTCAGTTGCTATGATATAAATAGTTATATAACGGACACGAAAATCTTCCAGAACATTACAGAAAATATTTATGCCTTAATTTGAGAATCCATATTAAAAGTATCAAATTATATCAAAATAATAACAAAGAAACTAAAACATGCTTGTTTTTTTTAAGTGCTTTTTTTTAAAGTTGTTCCTTGAAGGCTTGAGATTTCTAATGGCTCAGTGTTTATGAGCAATGCTGCTTCTCTCATGGACAGCTAGGGTTCAGGGCCCCAACAGCAGCTCACAAATGTATGTTACTCTAGATCTCTACAAGTTCTAGTGGTTCTGTCACCCCATTCTGCCTTCCACAAGCATCAAATAAATATGCTGTGCATATAGACTCATACAAATACTAATATACATAAAATAAACATAAATAACTATGTAGAAATACATTTTTCAAAGATGGAATGCCATTATGTTGTTCATCATTACCTCCTGTCCTGGCTTTCTAATTCTTAGTTTTCAAACCTGGAACAAATGGCTGAGGTGCCTATTTAAACAGATTAAATTTGACACTGGTCACCAGGCTATCCCTGCAATCCTCAGTTGCTACCTTTTACAAGGCCCTGCTGGATGGCATACCCCTTCTCTTATCCTGAATTCTTTAGCCTATGGGGCTGAGCTGCTCTTCCCAATATAATCCAGACATTTTGGTTACCTTCTGTCTTTGTACCCTTGGGCCTGCTGACTGATGCACCTGGTTCCCTTTCCTCCTTTCCTCTACCCTTTTCTCACATAAGCAGAACTCAGTTTCCCCATGACTACTTTAAACTCTCCCAACTGTCTAAGCTTCTGACCATGCTCTCCCTATGATCCACTCTAAACTTTCCCCTCCACCATACCTGTGAGTAGTCATGTCCCTTCTCTTCCCTTTCTAGTTTTTTTTATTTCATTTACTAATTGGCTAAAATTTCAGGCATGTCATACTAAAATTGGAATTATTTATAAACAAACAAGGATTTACTTGAAGCAGTGAATAGAAGTTCCCACTTTTAATCCTAGCTACTTTCAAGCTTGAGGCTGAAGACTGCAATTTCAAGATCAAATTGGGCTTCATAACAGGTTCAAGGATCGACTTGGAAATTTACTCAGATCTTGTCACAAAAATGCTGGGGAGTTTGCTTAGTAGGAAAGCACTTGCCTAGTATGAACTTACATGCATGTGCACACACACACACACACACACACACACACATACACACACACACCCAGGAGCATGTGCATGTACACACAGATACATACAAAACTTACTTGCTTTGTTTTTCCATGCTAGCTACCCTAAGACATTCCCATCTTGAATTTAGGAGATTCATTTGTTCTTGCACTTCAGTCTCTTCATCTTCTGATAATTTTCCTTTTCCAACTAGTCGACTTCCTAACTGTAGAACATTACCAACAAGTCCTTGATGAGATGTCAGATCCATCATGAACCCCTGACAAGAACAAGATAAAGATTGTAGTCAACAATTGAGGAAATAATTGGGAGTTTGAATTTGATTAGTTGCAATTCTAAACCTTCATCAATTTAAATGCATATTCTTATTAAGCATATCTTAGTTTTATATAATGGGATTCTGCATCATTTTAAACATGAATTAGAGAAACTTCTCTTAGAACAATTTGTGAAAATAATTTGCTATGTGGAGAACTTTCGAGAAGAATATTTAATAAACAGCTCACAGGAAGACCTGCAGAGAGGTTATATAAGCAGGAAATAGCAACACATGCTTATTATCACAGCACAAAAAAAAATGAAGGAAGACACCAATTAAGTCAGGGCCAGCTTGGGTTACAGAGTTTGTATCAGGGCCTTCCAGAGATACATAAAAGGTCTGTCTCAAGTATGAAAAGGAAAGGAGAATAATCTGAGTAACTGTATAATCTCAGGAACTCTGTCTCACTGAGGAAGTCTGTCTCAGTGTGTCACCACACATGTACTCATGGTGTTAGAGCTGTTATGCATGATGATGTCTAAGTGCTCTGGAATGTACTTGAGATTTAGAGATCAGTTGTTCCCCGCCACAAAGAAAAGTGTTGAATATTTTATTCTTCTAGGAGTCATTGCAAAGCCACTAGCAATACCTCAGAGACTTATCCTCCAAAACAGAACTGCAAATATCATTTGTAAAAATGCTATTTGCTAATGTCTCAAAATTAACACACAAACATATTTGCATTTGTCTTATAATTTTTTTCAGAATAACTGAGAGAAAGAAGAATTATCCTTGTAAATCATGTGCTTTAGCTTCAGAAGTCAGTGGTTTCTTTTACCTCATGAGCATGAAACTGTTCTTTCACTTCCTCAACATCATTTGAAATCTCTCCTTGTGCTCGCAATGTGTCCTCTGCAGAAAGAAGCCACGAGAGTACTTCTTCTAAAGCAGTTTGGTAACTATCCAAGTTTACTTCGGTCTCCACCAGTGACCTGCCAAGTGACTTGTCTCCTGGAGCTTCCAAATGCTGAACAATAAAATAAATTTGATGTTATACAATTAGTGGTTTTGCAACTATTTCAGTACATTAAATGAGAAATTGGAGAAATATCTACTTATATTATCTTGAAGAGCAAACACATAAAATAGTGAGTTTGTGTTTTAACTTCCTCATAATGACACACACAAATTCCCAAATGACTGTTGAAATATACACCAAACTAACATTTTGATAAAAGTAGTCTCTAGTACATGAAAGAGTAAGGCGGTGCATCATCTTTTTGTTAAATGTTAAATGCTCTGAAATGGCAGTCATGAGTTATTTTCCCAAATATATATATATGTGTGTGTGTGTGTATTTACTTGTAAGTTACTGGAATTATATACACACACTTTTGCAATGTCTTTGAAGAAATATCTCTAGATGCCACAAATAATGAGATATTTCTAAAATGTTTTAAACAATTATCAGGTACTTATGTGTAAGGGTGTATGAAAGTAATTTTAAAAAAATCCTTGAAGTTATATCTGAAGATGCCAATAGTAGGACTCTTATACCAAGTATTTAATAACTATGAACTATTATATTAAAATATGCTTTATCCAATTTAATTAGACTGATATTAAGCAAGATGCAAAACGGTTTTTAGACTAGGGCAATAAAGCTAAGGAAAAAAAGTTAAAAGTACTCATTTTTATTGGATATTTTATTTATTGACATTTCAGATGTTATCCCCCGTCCCCATTTTCCCCTCATAAACACCCTACTCCATCCCTCCTCCTCCTTTTTGCTTTTATACCATTTAAATTACATGCAAGTATTAAGGTCAGTTCTCCATTGAGGAACTAGCAATACAATAGATGCAAATAGTCAAGGAACAAGCAAGACAATAAACACAAATAGTCAAAGAACAAGCAAGGCAATAAACAAAATTCCATGAACACTCCCCTAATCACTGTTTCTAAGGGCTTATCAGGATGACCAAAATATCTGAGCCAACTTCCCTGTCCTAGTCCATAGTCATTTTCATGTCTGAAGCATACTTCCTTGTTCTAGACTAAAGTTTAGAGCCCTGCCTGAAATTACTTCTTTGTTCAAGCCTAATGTCAAATTCCTGCCTGAAACCCACTTTCTTGTCCTTGACTAATGTCATATTCCTGCCTGAAGCCTACTTTCTTGTCCTTGACTAATGTCATATTCCTGCCAAGCAGCCCATTTCCTTGTTCTTGGCCCATGTCAGATTCTTGCCAAGCTGCCTGAATACATCTCCACCTTTCCCCCTTTTTTTATTTCATAAACAAGACTGATCCTGTCTTAGGTCATTCTGCCAAGAATACCTTCTTTACTGTTGTGGATTATGCATTATCAAAAGCAATGCACTTCTGTCTTAGGTTGTTAAGGCTCTGTGCAGAATCTTACTAGTCCTTGGCTTGCCAGCCTGTTAATTAAATAACTCTGTCTGAGGGTCCATTTTCAGGTTCAAGCTATGTACTTTGGCTTCCACCATGTCAATGTTGTTAAAGAAAAACTTTACATTGTGGGCAGGAATAAAAGTATTCCCAGGACAAAAAGGGCTAGCATGATCAAGCTATATATGCCATTCTTGAAGCTCGATCAAAATAGAAATACTGGCCTTGGGCCATGGGTAATTTTATCAGTAATATCTGCTTCATCAAAGCTCAGCAGAGCAGCATCCTTTAAATTGATAAGCTCACTATGCAAATGCATACATTATGAATTTTTTGTGTATTACATAATCTTTTTTCCCTCTGTGAAGGATTACTTTAGACCTAAAGGATTGTGGATGGATAAACAAGTATCGCTTTTAGCAAATAACAGAAGCACAATTCATAGGAAACACAATTTTTATCTGGTGATATTCTTGTCCTCTGTCCTTCTGTCTCTATTTCCTTCTGTTTAATGTAGAACATTAAAATCCAGGGTTTTATTTGAAGTATGAAAATGGTTGTAGAAATGAATCATGAGAAATTAATCCATAATAAAACATTGTACAAAGCATGTACTCTACTATCAGAAAACAGGTAGTTTTAAAAAATACTTGTGCTTACATATAGTTAAATGCTAAGTCTTAATGAGGATTTAGGAATAAAAGATAGCCTGGTGTTATGACAATATGAAACCAGAATAAAATAACAGCTACTACATATATACTAGCAATCACAACAGCTGTTATTTCTTGATCACTTAGTGTCAATTAATTTGCCAACCATTTAATGTACATTATATCCTTTTTTCATAGCAATATATTAGGATGAGAAAGAATATGATGAGGAGATGGCAGAAGCAAAATTACCTAAATGGCTTATGGTAACTGGCTGTTCTTTAATTTAAAATACATATTTTTTGATTGAAAGAATGCATATATTCCCACAGTGTGAGAAATATCCTTGAATGAAGAAAGTAAATTTAAAATCTGTGAATGAATTCCTTTAGAAAATATTCTAATAGAACTTCTGAGTAATAATGTGTGCATATATGTAGCTTTCCTACAAATTCAGAGTTAATGGCTTTCAAGTCACTAAGAGAATAACTATCTTCTAGTATATGAAAGAATTACAAATCAAGAATATATTCAAAATTATGTCTGACAGTCATAGACACTGAAATCACATTGAGAATGACAAGGAGAGGTACAATATATAGCTTAGGTAAGACTACATATCTTCCAATGTTGAGATAGGGGAGTTGAACTAAAATTAAAGCTTAAAAGTTATGTGACATGTAAACAACTCCAATTCAACATGTTCTATTAAATCAATTACTGCTTTTGGTGTTTGTTGTCAACACACTGCAAACTTTCTCATGGAAATATCTTTGTATGATTAGTATCATATGTTTAATGAGAAAAAGCTTATAATTTTTATGTATCTGTATATAAATGAGTGCATTTTATTTTCAAATTTTATTCAAATCCTATTAAATGTTCTAAAGTCAAAAGTATTAATCAAGATATTCAGAAAACCTGGAAAATGCAAAGACTGTTATTCTTCTAATATCTGTTCTACTCTGTGTCTCAGGTATTAATAAAAAAAGTTTAGGAGACTTTCTGACATTCTAGGATATAAATCAAATTTTCACCCTTTTGCTCGCAGCTAGCTGTGACATGTGATCATTACTGACTGATGGGATATAGAGTATGAGAATCAGTGACTCATAAAAGAAATGAATATGGTCTCCTCTTTGTCTTTTCATCATTTTCAAATGCCTAAATCAAGGATGGTAATCCTTGATCATTGATCAGAGATGTAAAGGAAATATCCTAGTGTATTATAGAACAGAAAGCAAAGTAGACTTTGGGTTCCTGGATGAACAAGGGTTTCAGCTTATTTAAGTATACAGAGTTTAAGAAAAATATTTCTGAAAGAGAAAGAAACTTGGTCCTGACCTAACCCATCCCTACATTGCATTAATGGAAGAAAATATATGGCCCATCTAAAGTATTAACAATAATCAAAGTTTGTAGGAGCTGAAATTTCAATAAAGAATATATTTGTAAAAACAAAGAGTATTTAAGAAAGAAATCCTAACCATGAATTTAGGTATTTTTCTGATATCATTGTCTCATTTTCATACTCTTAATGAGGTTAAGTCAATTTACTTCATTATTTTTAAGTCTTTATTTCAGAACTCCAATTTTCCATATGTGTACATGTGTGTTTGTGTATGTGTGCATGTGTGTATACATATACACATAACTTTGAGTGTTAATAATGAATTGAAAGAGTAAAAGAGAGGTTAATAATATCAAAATAGAACAGTTATAACAATGTGCTTTTAAATTGATATTAATGTGCTCTAAATATCATCCTGAACACATTTTTCTGATGAAGATTTGAAATTATTTACTGTTTACTTGATGAGATGAAGCATGACCTTGGTAAGCACAGAATATGGGCCTCCTTGGGTGTCACTGGACTAATGTAGCTAAAGCTTGTTTGTATAATAATGTACTTATTTTATGTTCCTTCTCAAGGAATGTCTTCCCTGTTAATGTTTATGAACCTGTGATAATTAGAGAAAGCATGTGTCCTGGAGGCAAAGGTGTGGCTAATGTTTTAGCTGAATGATGTATGCTGGGGCCTTCAGGACAGTCCTTAAGGCTATACAAAAAGAACTCTAAAAACATGATCTCAAAAATATATAATTTCTCAACTTTGCAAAAATATAAGAATGCAATATAAATAGTATAAGGGGCTTCACAGATCTAAAGGAACAGAGGCAGCTACACTATGAGCCAACTTGTCAGAAAAATACTACAGAACGAGATAAAAGATTTAGGGAGTAGTGATCACAGGAGATCCTACCCAGCTAAATTTCTTTTGTTCATGCTTATAAATGCAGACAGATTCCTGAGTTCAAGGTCAGCCTGTAATAGAACAAAGTTAGCCCCTGGTGTGGTAGAAATGATAATTTGAGGAATAGATTCCACCCAGCTAGTTTATTATGTATGCTTAACAGAGGCAAGTTGATCTCTGAATTCTTTTTTTTAAGATTTTATTTAATTATTATATATATGATGAGTCTACTGTAGCTGTCTTCAGACATACCAGAAGAGGGTGCCAGATTTCATTACAGATGGTTGTGAGACAACATGTGGTTACTGGGAATTGAACTCAGGACCCCTGGAAGAGCAGTGAGTGCTCTTAACCTCTGAGCCATCTCTCCAGATCTCTGAATTCTTTTGCAGGGTTAAAAGACAGTGTGTGTTTGCTGTATCCTAAGAATTAAGGAACTGGTGTCCTGGGATGCTGGCTTATGGGACAATGAAAAGGAAAACTGAAGTAAATGACTAGATTGATATGTAAAATAAAAGACTGGTCTTATGGTATGCAGAAGAGTAGCCAAGGCTATCCAGAGAATTTTTAAGAATAACAAGAGAGAATTACTTGGAAAACTATAGAGAGCTGTCTGGAGATCTCCAAAGAAAGCAGATCAGAGACAAATAAGGGAAACAGAACAGAGAGAAAGCAAGCTGGAAAGCTGTGTCAAGAAGAACATAGACCACCAGCTTGTACCTACGATTTGATTTCATGAGTTGTTTGTTGGTTTGCACTGCTCCCAGACAACCTTTGTCAGAACCACTCTCTAAGCCACGGCTGGTCCTTAGCACAGTCTCTCCTGTTGTAATGACTCCCAATCTTAAATTACATTTATTGTTACTTCCAAAGTGTAATTTTGTTACCACTATGAGTCCTTATATAAATATCATTGTTTTTTTTCTTTTTGTATTGGATATTAACAATACAGATGTCATCCAGTTTCCCAATTTCCCCTCCCTAGAACCCCCTATCCCACCCCCCCTCCTTTATGCTTTTATACCATTTTAATTACATGTAAGTATTAAGGTCAGTTCTAGGTAGAAGGTCAAAAAGACAGACAGAAGACAGAAACAAAAAACAGAGAGATGAGTTGTTCAGGACCAAACATTATTTTCTCCTTTTAAATAGGACTATGGCTGACATCTGGAGGTTGTGATAAAAAAAAAAAAAAAAGACATTCTGAGCTAAAGGCTACAGAGTACCAACCTGTGTCAAAAACAAGAAAAAAAAGATACAGCAACAAAAGGCCTGGAAAGAGCATTAGGAGATCCCCTGACTACAGAGAATTCCCCTGAGAACATAACTATATGATGACTTCTCTGTGTGTGTGTGTGTTTCAATAATTTTAAATAACAACATTTGAATGAAATTAACAAAGTTTGAGGGCTTAAATGGTAAAATATGATACAAATATAACTTTGAAATTAAAATGAGAAGACTAAATTACTAACATTCATCATTGTTTCTAAACATATAAACACTCAAAAACACACATCATACACACACACAAACTAATTATGAGGATAATAATAATAAAATCTAAAAATAAAATGATATATCTTTATTAAATGAAAGACCATATCATAATTTTTAATATTTTTTATTACTATAAAAATATTTTTGCCTCATAAAATTAGGCTAAAGTCATAGTATTTTCCTATTTGAATAAAGAATATAAAGAGTATGTTTTTCTATTTATTGTACTTGTTGATTTATTAGTATACTGTTTGTTTCCTTATTTTCCTCAACAAAAGAGATCTTATATTTCAGGATGTTAGAGTCTGGCATTTGTAAGAAAGAGACTAATGATATCAAGCTTTATCAAGTCTTGTAGATTTCATTATCAGTCCCAAAATTCTGTCCTGTGCCTCAAGGAAACTAATAAAACTTGTCTTCCCTATTGGCGAAGGTACTCCAGATCGCCCATGAATGGAGTCAGCTGAAGGCAGTAGCAAGTTATTTTCTTATTTTCATCTGCTCCTAAGATATAAAGCATGCTTAAGGGTTTGCATGTCAACAGTTCCATGGTCAATTAAAGGTTTTGATCTTAAGGCTCTGAATCCTTAGAAGAAAGCATCAAGTCTAACTGTACTAGATGACAGAAAAGTATGAGAACTTTGGTAAGGTTTCTACCTCTTCTTTTAACTTTTCATTTCAGATTACCAAGTAAATGACTCAAATGTCAAATAGGTTAATAGCTAGAAGAGTTGCTCCTAATTAACAAAAGATATTTATAAAATTTAAGTAATTAAACAAATATAATATAAAATGAAGACATGAAATCATGAACAGGGAAATATAATGGTGACACTGACAAAGAAAATACATATTCTAAAATTGCACCTACTACGTCATATTTAGACTAAAGGTTCAAAACCTAAATCATAAATGAAATCATTCACTGAATATACTTTAAACTGAAAGAAATTATTTAGTTTCACAATGTTTGTGGATGTGTAGTTTATAATGAATACACAATGTGAAATGCTGTTTCCATGAAATGGCTTGCTCAGGAAATGTACATCTTTTCTAGATCAATGTTAACAGAGAATCTTTGCCTTGAAAGATAAGATTAATTTTACTGCTTCTTGAAATACTAGAGATAAAGGACAGCACTGAAAGTTACTTTCCAATATGGAACATATTTGTGATGCTTGATATGTTTAAAATGAAAAATGCCACTCCTTTTTACCTTCTTTGATATGAGATAGCTAGAATGTTCTTTGAGGATATAAAATAAAATGTGTTTCCCTATAGTGCTTCTGCTTTATTGAAAAAAACATACTTTAACATTTAGTAATTTAAGATAATATAATTTATAAACCCATTAAATGTGGGAATTGAAATGGATCAAGACATGAAAGCTGCCAACAAACAAGGGAGAAGTCTGTTTCTACCCAATCATATTGAGAACCTCTATTTCATAATACAAACTACTATAGACTTATGAAATGATCTTAAAACATGAAATCAAAATGCAGAAGAGATCTTGGTACCGCCATGGATATTGTAGGATTATTCATGATGACTAAAACATAGTCAGTCTAAGTGCCTATCAATAGATAACTTTTGCATTTACAATGAAATATTATTCACTATTGTGGAATGATTAGAAAATTTCTCCGATAACACTCATATATTGAATACATATTTTAAGACTCATTCCTTGATTATTGGTGTGTTTGGGGGATGTTATGGAACTGAGGGAAGGCTTTCAGGAGATTACAGTCTTTCCCTACTTCCAATTTGCTCTCTCTGCTGCCAGTATGCAGTTAAAATGTAAACTCTAAATTCTTGCTTCTGAAGTCTGCCTTCTCATTGTGATAGATAGCCCTGGAACTGTGAAGCAAAATAGTCTTCCTTAAGTTGCTTTTGATTATATTTTATTAAAAAGACCTTGAGATTTTAATGTAAAATGAAATGATACAGGACACACTATACAAATACTGTATTTGATTGTAAAGAAATATTTTGTTTTTTCTCATTTATGTAAAATATATACTGTTAAAAATTTAAGTTGATAAACTCTCAATTACTAATATGAATAGATATTATGAGACACTAATGAGTTATTTGTCTACCTTCTTGGTTATTGTTCTACAGACTATGCTCCACTCTGTAATGTTCTTTTTCATGCTCATCATATCTATAAAATTTAGCTAGAGAAGAGATAAAATGCCTCAAATGTATATTATCGGTAAGATATATATGTATGTCACTAAATCATCTAATTCAACAACATAACATAAGAAGCAATATTTGCCAGCATTTCACATTATAGAAGCCTGTTTGATAGAGGGTAGATTCATGTCTAAGGTCATGGAGCTAATAAAAACAGAGATGGGTGCAGGATGCAGTATCTCTCTCAAGGAAGCCTTTAAATTAAATTGTTTATTAAACATTTTTACACACTCAAAAGGAAGATTTATTTCTCAGAGATTGCTATGTTTATGAAATAATACCCCCAAATTAAAATATACTAATGTGTCATAATTATGTGATGGGATTATTTTCTCTCTCAAAGTCCTACAGTGTTTGATAGTATTCATTGATTCATCCATAGTATCTAATCGGCATAACCATCTTTTAATTTATGGGATAAAGGGCTTAATGTAGAGTTTTATCATTCTCACTAGAAGCTTGGTCATTTGAGGTGTTTTTAAAAATGACATTATAAGTGAGCTCCTTTAGTATAGTGATCTTAAATTTGCTCATTAGTTAAAATTTTTAATTGGCATATAAAACAGTGATTGTGTAAGTCATATGTCAATAATGTCATTAGAGTTTTTCTTAATAAATAATCATACATGAAATATATGTCAAAATTTGAAACATACTATTTAGATAATTTTAATTTATTTGGTCTTCTTTTAAAAATAAAATTTTAATAAGATTCCTGTCTCTGTTTCCATAAGGGAGTTAAGTCATGTTTTTTTTAAAAGGTCTAACTATAGTTTTAAAATATATTTGAATTTGAATCAGTTATACTCTCCTGATTAATATTACCCTTAAAAATATACTGTAAAATAAATATTCATTCTATTGTTCAAAAAATTTTAAGCCATGGGATGATTACATATTTTATAAAGAATGAGCAGCAATATTTGTAAATTAGTAAATGCAACATTTGTAAATTAATAGAATGAATTAGAGTTCAAGTATTAAACTTAGGTAGCAACTGAAAATCTTAACACATTAGCGGTATCGTATAGATTAAGCATAAAATTTTATATATATATTTGATCTGGTTTGTAAAAAAGCAGAAAAGGAAATCAAATTCAGACAGAAGAGAAATAGCAACCACTATATTTAGAATATTGTGATTTAGAAATGTTAGGACACAACATAATCTGACCTATAAAACTTTTCCTGATAATCAAATTTTGTCTAAGCGTAAAGGCATACAAATGACATTTATGTGAAAGGATTGCAATTGCCCTGTAAACTTCTTTTATAATTTTATTAACTCGTGTTTTCCATGCACTTGGCCAAATTTGCTTATTTTTTTCCTCAGTCATAAAAAAACTATCAACTGCCAACTATCATGGGGACAAGTTTATCAGAGTATGGATTATCTGAAGGTCTTATTTATCTTCCAGTTGGCCTTTTCACAACTCATTAACACATAAACAAGAAACTTACAGCAAGTAAAGAAGGTCTGCTAAAATTCTAAAGAAATAAATTGCATCCTTGTAAACTGCATAGCTAAGGAAGCACTTGAAAGTGCTAGAAAAATTAACCAAAATGAAATGAATAAAAAAAAATGTATAAGATTGACTCATTCTCACTTTATGTTTTAAAATATTGATTTAGTTGACTAGAGGTTTGACATCAAACATGACTAAAAATCCTTTATTTTTGGTCATATGAGACATCTTTATAAATAAGACTGAATTACAAATACATGGTACTCCCTGTCAGTATCATTTTTTCATGTGAAGAAAATAAACTGGAAAATACCTTTCCTAATAATATTTTATCATAACTAATTTACATTTGACAGAGAGTAAGATAAGTTATAACCAAAAATGCAGACAACCAGATAGGGTTTTGTTGTTGTTGTTATAGTTGTTTGTTTGTCTGCTTGTTTTAATTTTAGATTTTTCAATATATTTGAGTAAAGTATTATAAAAATATATAATCTTTGTCTTGAATGGAAATAAGAAACTGTAGGAATTATATATGTTGTATTTACTCATTATAAGTTACATATCTTCAAATATAGAAATTGCAAAATGTAAATTTTTATAAGCAAATATATAAGATTTCATAAACAAAAAGTAAGGCTGTCTTAGCTAAGAGAGGTTTGTGAGTAGTTATCTGAGAACTAATAGGGTATAAATCATGAGAAAACTGAATTTTACTCTGTGGTGTTAATCTTTAAGGTATGTGGAAAGAGAAACTTACAACCTTTGGAAATATAAAGTACCACTAATGGAGAGTCTGGTATTAATCTAGTCAGTTTTGAGATATTTTTGAGTATGAATCTACCTATACCCAAATTTTGAATTGAGTAGGCTGTTCTGAACTGACATAAAAATTTGAAAGGCATCAACTTACAGATAGTGTTTATTGATGTGAGTCTATGTGGAAAGGTAGTATCTTAAAAGACCTAGTTCCTTCTTACTAGATTACGAGTATGTTTTAATAAGGAATGTGATGATTGATTCTGTAAACTTCATGATATTAAAAATAATGCTTAAGAGACTCAAACCAGGAAAGAAGACAGGATAACTGTAGACATTCACCTTTCACTCCTGTCCCCCAAGTTCAGTCCCCAGTCTCATCCTCAGCTATGTAGCAGAATACCTACTGCAGTCTTCCCTTCTCTGAAAACACATAAAGGATTATGTATACCTCCCCCTTTATCCTTCCTTCTTCCTATTCATCCCATTATCACAGTCTGCAACATCAGCATCCATTTCTGGCAATACTCCAGAACTGCAAGCCA
Organism: Grammomys surdaster; assembly: GCF_004785775.1. NCBI lineage: Eukaryota > Metazoa > Chordata > Mammalia > Rodentia > Muridae > Grammomys > Grammomys surdaster. The sequence goes on along the minus strand of NW_021604606.1, from coordinate 93,476 downwards.
AGGAATCAGTTATCTACATATCTTCACCTCTCCCTTCTACCTTCCAAATCAAATCCCTGTTTCATACACACCAGCTCTGTAACAGACAGCCTACTACAACCTTGTCTTCCCTTTGTCTCCATCTCCAGTGGAACACACAGATATTTTTCCTCCAATCTTCCTTGAAACTCATTCTGTTACCCTACTTCATTAGCAACAACAGGCATTCCTTAAGAACCCTTTCAGCCTAGCTTGACAGAGAAGCAGGTAGGCCAACAAAGCAGGTTAAACCAGCTTCAGATATTCATTTTTGCTCCTCTCCTCCATATCTAACACCCAGTTTCATCCCTAGCTTTATAGCAGACTGTCTTTTGTGGCCTATCCTCATGGTCTAGCCCCTTTCCCAGCAAATTAGCAAATCCTAGTGGCAAAGAATGATTTTCTCCCTTTTGTAGATGCCCTCAAACCCCATCCCATACCCATCTTTAAGTGTTAGCTCCATATACCTAAGAACACATTTTACTTGGAACCTCCTAATGGCCACACCTACCAGGAACCCAGAAGAATTTCCTATCAGGCCACACAGTGCGACCACAGTCTCATAAGAACCACAGAAGGCTACAAAACCCACAAAAAAAGCCCACCCACCAAAATAGGCAAGGTCAGATATCAGCAATAAGAATTGCAATCTTCACAAACCCAGAAACCTAGATATCAGTGTAAAGATACCATCAATAACATCCATGTCAATATATCTCTGCTAGAGACCTAAAAGTGTAGGTCCTAAGTTGTTCAATACAGCTGAAGCACAAGACAAAGACTTTGAATAGCCTTTATGAATATGAAAGAAGTCCTTAAAGAAGAAATGAACAAATCCTTAAATCTATAAAAATGAAAAGAGTGAAAGGAAATAAAGACCTGAAAGTAGAAATAGAATCAATAAAGGAAATTTAAAAGGAGGGAAATTGGAAATGAAAAGTTCAGAAATTTGAAGTTGAAACTCAAAGGCAAGCCTCAACAACAGAATATTAGAGAAGGAATGCAGAATCTTGGTTATTGAAGACATGATAGAAGAAAAATAATACCTCGGTCAAAAAGCATTAAATCTAAAAACAAAACAAAACAAAAAACAGACAAGCAAACACAAAAAAATTCCTGGCACAAAAATCCTGGCACAAAACATTAAGGCAATCTCACACACTATATAAAGACTAAATCTAAATATACTACTATAATAGCAGTAGACGAAGGAAAAGAAATCCAGATGAAAGGCCCAGATAATATTTTGCAATAATCAAAGGAGAAACATTTGCTAAACTAAGAAGGAAACCCCTCTAAAGGTACATGAAGCATAAAGAACACCAAATAGACAAGAAGAGAAATTTACTTTGGAAAAAATAATCAAACCATGAAAATACAGAACATAGAAAAAATATTAAAATCTGCAAGGGAAAATTACCAAGCACCATATAAAGGCAGACCTATTAGAATAACAGATGACAGTTCAGCAGAGATTCCAATAACTAGAAGGGCCTGGACAGATGTTCTATAGACTCTAAGAGACCACAGATGACAGATTAGAATACTATGATGATCAAAACTTTCATTCACAATAGATGTATAAATAAACTAGTCTCTGATAAAAACAAAGGTAAGCATTATCTATCTATATCTATTTATAATGCAGCACTACAAAAGACACTTGAAGGAATTCCAAACTAAGGAGTTTAGCCACACCCAAGAAAACATCAAGAATAGTAAATCAAAAGAAGACACATAAACACACCACAGAAACAAAATAACAGGAATTGACAAACAGTATTCATCGAATTTTCTCAAAATAATTAGTCTCAATTACCCAATATAAAGCAACAGAATAACAAATAGATATGAAAACAGCACCCATCTTCTGCTGTATCTGAGAAACATATCTTAACATCAAGGCAAGACGTCACTTCATTGTAGAAGAATGGGAAAAATATTCTAAGAAATGGACCTAAGAACAATGCTGATGGAGCCATTTTAATATCTAACAAAAGAGACTTAGAACCAAAACTAATCAGAACAGTTAATGAAGGATATTATATATACATAAAAATTAAGATACACGAGAAAACTTTGCATCTATGCACCAAACACAAGTTCATAAAACAAACATTAATATGTCACACATTGATTCTCACACACTGAGAGTGGGAGACTTCAATATCTCACTCTGACCAATAATCAGGTTATCCAGACCAAAATTAAACAGAGAAATTCTGGAGATAATAGATATTATAAAGCAAATGGACCTAAGATATATTTATAGAACATTTCACACAAACACAAAAGAATATGTCTTCTTCTCAGAACTTCATTGTACTTTCCCCAGCACTGATCATATACTCAGACACAAAGGGAGGCTCAACAGATACAAGAAAATTGAAATAACACCCTGAATCCTATCAGATCACCACAGATTAAAGCTGGATAATAACAATGAAAACAACAGAAAGCTGAAAAACCCATGGAAACCAAACAATTCTCCACCAAATGAAAACTGAATCAAGACAGAAATAAGGAAACTAAATATACAGAATACCTATATTGGACACAAAGAAAGTAGTTCTAAGATACAAATTCATAGCAATAAGTGCATATATTAAAACAAAATCAAAAACGAAAATAGGGAGATCTCATATTAGCAACTTAATAGCACATATGAAAGCTCTAGAGCATTGTATTTCAACCTCCATGATGCTGTGGCCCTTTAATATAGTTCCTCATGTGGTGACACTCAATCATTAAATTATTTGGTTACTATGTCACACCTGTAATTTTGCTACTGTTATAAGTCAAATTATAAATATATGTGTTTTCCTATAGTCTTAGGAAACCTCAGGGTAAAGGGAAATACTGCTGATGGAACTGAAAAATTGTATAGTGATTATGGATATATACTTTAGGAAGTTTCTATTTTATTAGTTTTCCAACCCAAACCTCAAATGAGCATTAATTTTAGCTATATCTCATCATATTCTCTCTCTCCTCCCACTCTTCCATTGATCACTTGATCCTCCCTTTCTATTCACTCCGATGCATCCATAACTATTTTTGTTTTCCCTTTCCTAGAAAGATATGGATATGAGTAAGGAGGTTCCATCAGAAGATGGGAATTGATCAACCTCAAGATTCAGCTATATTACTCTTGTGCAGATACCCAAAGGATGCTTCATGCTTCCACAGAGACACTTACTCAACCATATTCATTGCTGATCTACATAGTATCCATAATTCAGAAACAGTCTAGATGTTCCTCAACAGAAATTTAGATAAAGAAAATGTAGTACATTTATACATTAGAGTATTACTCAGATGTTAAAAAATGAAATAATGATACTCTCAAATAAATGGATGGAACTAGAAAATTGCATCCTTAAGTGCTGCAACTCAGTCACAGAAAGACATAATGTATGTTTTTATTTGTGGGTTTTAGTTATTAAGTCAATGATAAACTTACAATCTATAGAATCACAAAGGATAATGATAGAGTAAGGGACCAGTGGGGTACAGATAAGATTATTTCTTAGGTAAGGGAATGGAACAGATAGTTATGCATGGATGGGGGTGACTAGAATGATAGGGTCGATTGGGAAAAGAAAGAGTAGAAGGAAGGAAGGAAGGAATATGAGGAGATGTAGCTAAAATTAATGTTCACTTGAGGCTTAGCATGGAAACCTTATGTGGTAGAAATGCTCTTTTGAGAGCTGATCAGGGTTGTCCAAAAGATACCCAAAGCAGCTATTGATGCTTCCCTTGTTTTACACCTCAGCAGTGGAAGGTAAGCTCCCATTGCTGAAGACACCATGTACTTCAGAGGCAGTATTCTAAGGCCTCTGAGCTGGGATTGACCTGAATGCCTCCTTCTTGAGGACTAGCTTTTATGGTACTAAAATTTATCATGTATGTTTCCAAAGGAGGGAAGCAATCTACAGCCTTATCCATGATACCTATGAACCATAATAACAACCCGCATAGCATAGTTACCCTAAGAGTGCAGTCATGATATGCATATCTTGTCAGTAACCAGTTGTTCCTATTTGGATTTAGCACCTGCTCTCCAAGCAGGATATCATGTCTGGTTCTGAAAACCAAGCCACCTACCCAGGGTTAGTAAAGTCAAAGATTTTGGAGAAGAGCCTACAACCACCATTTTATTAAACCAGCACAATCCCTAAATACATTCTTAATATGTATTTATTATATTATTGTCAATAAATTATCATTACCTTCACAATATGAAGACCATTACAGAAAACCACAGAGGTATGGATCTCAGTCCCAAATGATATATCTATAACACAATTCCTAAACAAAAGTCTCAAGGATAATTACAGAAAATGGGTAGAAGAAATTGTAAAATTTAATGGAATAAGTAGTTTGGTGTGAGATTCTGTCTCCTAGAAATGTCAGGAGCCATACCAATGAAATTTCATGAACATGGCTTCCTAAACATGACCAGAGAAAGAACACACCAATAGGCATACTAATCTGGAAGACGAAAATCTCAGGATGTCTCAACCCCATACGATGAACTCGAGGTAACTAAAGAATTTGAGAATGGAAAAAATATTTTCCCCAGGGAAGACCATACCAAATGGTCACCACTGAAAGCCGATGCAAGTAACATTGTATTAACTCAGTATATTGTATTTCTGCATTTAGAAATGTGCATGTTTGTGAGTATGTGTGCAGTAATAAAGAAAAAGAGATGACAAGTTTTATGGATTTGAAAGAAAGAATGCAATGGGATAGACAGAAGTGTTTGGAGGGGTAAAAGTGAAGGGAGAAATAATATAATTATATTATAATTTCATTTTTTTTAAATATTTAAAAGCTAAAAATAGAGTGACCACAAGATCAAGCTATAACACTCTTTGGCATATACCCAAAGGACTCTCCACCTTTCAAAACAGCTACTTGCTAATTTGAGTTCATTGAAGTTCTATTGATAATAGTAAGAAATAAGAAACAACCAAGATGCAGTTGGTAAGATCATATTTCAGAAGACACCACATTCTTATGGCATAAACCATGAAGAAACCTAGCTGGTACTCAACTGACAGGTTTATACCTATTGGCTAGTGTGCACAGTGGAGGCTGTACATGCTACCAAAGAGGAAACTAATCTTGAATCTCACAGAGCTAACATGTCCTGGGAAGTATAATAATGACCTGCGTTCATGAGATGCCGATGGTTCAATAGTTGCACAAATATTATATGAATAACCAGATACATTTTAATTAAATTTAAAATCTGCTCCATAAATGGGACTCAAAGTTGACATTCTTAACGAGGAAAATACTTATTCTTATATTTATGTTAATCACTATGGATGCAGAGTAGAGAATGATATTTGGAAGACTTAAATCATCAAGGCCACTTTGGAGAGGACTAGAGAAATAATATAGATAATCATATTTACCTTAAAGTCACATCTTATCCCACTCACATGGATATTGTTATAATGTAAATAACAATGAATGTTGACTAAATGATGCAGGTAAAGAATCTTTATTCTCTGACAATGATAAGCTGTACTGGAGTAATAACTGTGGAGATACTTCAACAAATTAAAAAAAAACCACATGATCTACCTTGTTAGCTCTTACATTTATTCAAAAGCATCAAAGGCAAATTATTTCAAAAATATACCATTCATAATTATCACAGCATTTTCTCAATATCCAAGTTATAGAACAAAACTAGGTATTATGACTGAAGGAAGAGGAAAAGGAAATGTGGTGTTTATATGTAAAAATATATTTGTTCTTCCATAAATATAAATGTAATTTTTCATGCATATTAAATGGAAAAGACTTAAGTTCATGATGATATTAACTCAAATTACAGTAACTATTATTTCTGTAACATGTGAAAATTAATAGACAAACAATATAGCATGTAAAGCAGTGTTGCAGCTGTGGAAACAGTGGATAACAAGAAGTGGTAAAATGTATGAGCATGATCAAAATATTACACACACACACACACACGGAAATGTAAGGAAGCCTATTATTCTAATATAATCAATGTATTATCATAAAATTTTACCAAAGTAATGAAATGAGATATATTGAAGGTTTCCACAAAGCACTAGAAGTAGGAGAATATTTAGAAGTGACAAACATCTGGCATGTTCATTTTCATAAACTATTGAATTTGATGAATCTAAATATGTAGAAGAAAAAAGGAAATCTTTGAAACATCATTCCAGGTTTTGAGTTTAGAAATGTATAAAGGAAAACATTGCATGGTACAAGAAACTCAAAATGATAAGATTGTAACTTGAGACTATTCAATATTACACGATCAATAAATTGTGCTAATGTTGGAGATACAGGAAAGACTTGTGAAAATAAAAAATGCATTGAGAAATCTCAAGTGCTATATTTAATCATAATTTCATTGGAAATTAATAGTTTCTTTGATAGGAGGTATATAAGTGATAGGCCATTGTTCAATGATGTTCCCTAGGCATTATGTCTATCCTCCCTATTGCCTTTACATTTCGATCTTTGTATTCCTGCATGGTTCACTGCACTTATGTATTATGGTCAAAATGTATTAATCACCTTCTTATTTCCTATGAGACAAAATACATCTTCTCTAGAATAATACTCATAACACCATAAACCTTTACAACTTATCCTCAATCTACCTTTGTAATTGTCCTTTCTTTTCTCTGATCATCTGTCCAACACATCATTCAGGAGAAGAACTGAAAATTCATGCTTCTGTAGCTTGCTTTCTTGCTACTTCCACAGGAAACTTACCCCCATTGAAAGCCATACTTTGACCACCAAAGTTTGCCATCCATTTATACCTCCTATAACCTGCTCAGTCCAGATTTATAAATCTAGGGATTGTGTTCTCATGAGATTCATATGGCCTTATGGCATACCTCTTAATTCCATCATGGATCTTCTACTATGTAAGAATCTGAAGACTAATTGAATAAAACCTTGGATGAACGTAGCATAGATTTATCAATCAATGAATATTAGGTGGATTTTGATATTATTGTTTAACTTCAACATACCATATCCTAATATAAAATGTAAAAGCATCCCTGTGAATTAAAAGTAACTTTAAAAGATACATCAGAAGCTATGATTTTTAAATCCTAAAATTTGAACGTAAAATACTTAGATTCCATTTTGACTTGCTTTCTAATAAAGTTGTGGCCTTTAGAAAGACTTTCAACTTAGTTTGTAAGCTGGAAATATTTATTTGTGATAAGTGTTATAGACAATGTCTTTGAAATGCTCTGCAATGCACCTGCCACAAACTATACAACACATCTCCACAGATCTGTATTAGATAATTGTGTATGTGTGTATGTACAATATATATGTACATATATGTGTATTTATACATTTAGAAAACCTTCATTTACATTAAATTTAAAGAACATCAGCAAAATAAAGCTCCTTAATAAAAGCTGTAAAGACTGATTAACAAATAAACAAATGCATTTATTTTTGCTAAGTTTTCATCATGGAATCAAAAATTATTTGCTTGATATGGTTTAACGATAACAGCTACAGAACTACAGCCTCTCCTGGAATTGCAATAGTGCATACTATATTATTTTGAAAAGATTCTGTCAAGGCCAAAAACCTTACAATGTTAAGATAAATGTGTCCTCATAAATGGCAAGGATTTGTGTGGGTGAATGGGAGAATAGTGTATGTACTGAACATTCCCTAGGGGTATTTATGTTTGCATAGTTTCATCCTAACACAGGATTTCAAAGATAAACCCGTGTGGATGATAGTTCTTGTCTAAAATCCATTTAAGGAAATATTCTCATTGACAAGTGAGAAGATAGAAATTATCAATTATAATCATTGTTAAATCCCTCCCAAAATATTTCTTTTTGTCTCTTAGGCTAATTGATTCCAGGAAAATGCTTTTGGTTAATAAACATTTCTCAATTGCAAGACTTGAAACAATTTCTATCAAATCCAATTTGATCCCATTAACAAAAACTACAGTGTTGAAACTTATAATCTTATATGTACTTATAAAGTTAATCAAGTTCAGTTATTTTAAAAATTGACCCTCCCAACATAAATATTGCATGAAGGTTATCCCTTTCAAAAATTATTTTAAAGGAGCACTTCATCATGAGTTTGGAACATTCTTATTTAGTTTTAGAATGACTGCATTTTTAAATTCATAAATACGTTATATACTCCTTCACACTTTCATTACACATATTTATATAAAGCATATACTAAATACATATGTATACATACTATACTCTGATTATAGTCCACTTATTACACTTTCTCATTATCTTCTTCCTCCCACTAAACTCCTTCTTCCCAATATGTACCAATCCTATTTTCGTCTCTTTTTGGTTTATTTGTTGTCTCTTTCACTTCATTTTATTATGGTTGTGTGAATGAGCATGAACTTGGGGTCAGTACTTGAGTGAATTCAGCTTGCCATAATGTGAAAGTTTTTCACAAACATAGGCTATGTGGAAATTTCTGGATATGATACATTTAATTTCAGATTAAAATAGTAATTTTTACTAAAGTTCATAAGCCAGTAAAATGTATTCAGAAAATGAAGAAAACATTTTGTTGACCTTAGTGGTCTCCTTATCCTTTGCTTTGTTAATTTGTATACCTATAGTTCTAAAAAAGCTCAATTTACTCAGCTTCTTAAATTCTCATTACTGTTTGCAAATTATGTAGATTAATGTTAACAGATAGCCATCTATAAGAAAAATGGAAAATTGAATAATAGTCCAAACTGTAAACATATATGTTGATGAATGCTATAGATTTATGCCTTATAAAACCTATATAGGATGTAACTAACTTTGGCGATATTTCATATCCTTGTTTCATATATTATATTAAAAATAATTTGTTTTTTCCTCTATAAAAAGTGCCAAATATCAGAAAAGTAAAATGTGATGATATTGGAAATGAACACACTCTGAAAGCTAATTTGTCATGGTTTTTTGATTTCTATATACTTTCCTATACATAGGAGCACCTAGAAAAACACTTTTCTTGTAAAAGGTGCTCAATAATAGTTGCAAAATATTACATAGACTTCACTATATGGCAGATCTTAAATATGCTTCAATGATCAGGAATTACCCAGTCTTTATGAAGCATGGTTTGATGAGTGTAGGTTGCATGGCATTTTGGACAATAAGCTAACTAAATTTTATATAAAAATAACCAAATGTTTTATTCCATATGGCATTAGTATACAAATCTAGAAAACATTGATTTTATGTAAAGGTAAATGTTAAAGTTCACATTTCCTTTCAACAACATTGATGTATGAGAGGACACATTTGACTCCTATATGAACTATCTAAATCTCACTACCTTATTTCCCAACATCTTTCTTTCTCATAGAAAAACTACTTCATATTAATCTTGATTCATCTTCCATATTTAATTAACAATTGGATTAGCAGATGGATATTTTAATAAACATTTCCTGACTGAAATAGACAGACATTTTCTAATTGTGACAAGATTAATTTCTTAATAATTTAACTTACCAAACTTGAATTTGTATAATAAATCTAGTGTTCTTCATAACTTATCTATCCATGTATTTTCTAGATGAGTATTGAGGAAGAAAACCAAAGAGATTGAAGGTAGGCTGAGAAAAAAAGCAGGGACTTTGTAGAACCAACATGTTTAACTTGGTGTTACTGGGACAGTTTATGAAAAATAGGAAGAGTAATATGTACAAATACATGTACACACACATACATATATATGTATAGTTTTATATGCTGTCTATGACTCCTTAATATAGGCAATGTGCAGAGAAGTATTGGGGTAGGATTTAGAGGCAGTCTTCTCATTCAACACAGAATACACATGAGGTTTTCTTCATGGCAGATATATCATATATATAATAGATGATAGTGGTTGTTGAAAGCTCTAAGATGAGTTGGATAGTAGCAAATATTATATTATCACTATTCATTCCATGAATATATAATTACTTTTAAATAATAAAAAGTATTTAAAAATTGTAAAGAATATTAAGTGCACATTGCCTATATCAAGCAGGCATGGACAGCATGCAAAACTATATAAGAAAAAGTTTCACATTTTAAGATGTGAATGAAAGAAAGGGATTTTATTCAGTAGGCCACAGAAGTATTGCAAAGCTAAAAAAAATGAAACAGCCAAAAATGCCTTGGTTTGTAAAGAAAGCCCAAGTCTAATAAATACGTTCATATTTTAACCCCAGAACAAATAGCAGAACCCCAAAACAACACAATAAATAGAACAACAGGATGATATATGCATTGGATTTGGCTTTTCCCAGATACAATGTTAGATATGATAAAGGCAGCAATTAGACAAGACTATGAAAGACCAAAAATAGATTAGGCAGGAATTCTCTCACAATTTAAAACATTAGGTTTGTTGCTTTAATTTTTCCTTTTAAGTAAGATAATACTTTTAAACTCAGGGTTTCCAGTTCTCTTTCTACTTGTTTGTTTAGGTATAATGGAAATTAATCACTTTTTATGTATGTAAAATTCATTGGATCATAAAGCAGTCTACCAAGGTTTAATGATGGAGTTTATCACACAAATGCATCAACTTAAAAACAGAAAATCATCACTAAATAATAGTTTATACTATCTTTGGAGACAGCTGTTATTTGGAAAATAAATGCAGACTGTGGACAATGATTTACAAAATTAGCTATTTAAAGAGAACTACAGTAGATATAGAAATCATGCTGTCCATGATGCTTCTAACATCGATCCACGGTATGCTATCTATGGTATATAGATAGGATTGATCTTACCCTTAGTTCATGAAGTGAGATAGCCTTTGAGCAAGTCCTTAGTACTGCACAGTATATATTTCTACAGTGACATACTCAGGAAAAAATACTATCTATGAAATTCAATAATAGAAAAAAACAGATATTTGACATACTATCTATGAAATATATAGACTGTGTCTGTCTGGAGAAGAAACCAGAAATTAGACTTGCTGCAAGAAGCTAGTCTTTATCATGATAGCGATTAGAGATTAACATCAAAACAGGTCTTTACTTACTCCCTATTAAAACTGTGTTAAATCCCTTGAGCATACATTGAACTTATTATTCATTGATCCAATAAATTATCTTTAAGCCTTATATATGGCCGAAACCAGTAGCATCCTAAATAATACCGAGCATAATACACGTTAGTGTTCTATATCAACTTCATAAATATTTAAATAATCAAAAATCTTTAGAAATGTACTCATAGCATCTTCAGTGTCAAATACTCTGATTTCAAATTTAGTGCTATATTGCTCAGTTGACCAAATCTAGTTAATTACTTTCAGTCAAAAAGCATTATTTTTAATGACATTGATGCTATTATCAATAAAATGAAGACATTTTGAATTGGTTCACCTATTCATAAAAGTGAAATTATTAGACAAGCTGTATTATTTTATTACCATGAGGATGCCAAATAGAAATTTAATGTTCCCCTTTCCATAAACTTGCTATAAAATGAAAAAGGTAAATATCACATGAATTTTTTATAAACAAGAAATATTTAACTCATCAGTTGATATATTTTACTACAAATATTCTTCAAAATTATAAACCACCTAACCCTAGCCCTTCAGCTTTTAAAAGTAACTTTAAAATGCTTTCTTTATTTTCTGAATGCTTGACTTACAATTTCTCTTCTTAAAATGTTTATATATTCCTTCATTTTTCAACTATTTATTAATTATGAATATAAATATTTATGAAACCATAACCTTTTACTGACTGAAGAAACTGTTTGTGTCAGTTTAATATGGACGTCAAAACGATGGATGCTGTTGTCAATTGTATATACTCAAATCTTTATCCAGATAATTTTCGTTCTTTTTTTACTTTATTGGATATTTTATTAATTTACAGAACAGAAGTCATCCCCTTTCTACATTTCCCCTCCCTAGAGCCCTCTATCCCATCTTCCCTCCTTCTTTTTGCTTTTATACCACTTTAATTACATGCATGTATTAAGGTCAGTTATAGCTTGAGGGTCTAGCAATACAATAGATGCAAATAGTCAAGGAACAAGCAAGACAATAAACACAAATAGTCAAAGAAAAAGCAAGGCATTAAATTACAATTACGTGAACACACCCATGATCACTGTTTCTAAGGGCTTATCAGGATGACCAAAGTATTCGAGCCTACTTCTCTGTCATAATCCAAGGTCATTTACATGTCTGAAGCCTGCTTCCTTGTTCTAACCAATTTTCAACTATGTCCCAGGTACTACTGATTCTCGAGCATAGCTGTTCTCAGTCTCTTCAAAACAGAAAAAAATACAAGTACTTATCACTATATATTTACATGGATAAGCACACGTAGCAATTATATGTTCAGTATATACATACACTGCTGTAGCAAATACGAGTGAAATGGAATTGAAATAGATGACCTTTGAAGAGACTACTTCCTTTGATGTATCACTCAAATCCTAAAACTTGCCATTTAGTGTGAGATGAGTAATAATCACAAAAACAAAATTGCATAAGATCAAATAAACACCTTAGACAGAATGGCATAGTACTCATATAGCCTATCCATGTCTTTTTGTACAGTTTATATAATCTTTATAGCTATTAATGTTCACTGTGTTGTAAATACTTTGTAAATACTTGTGATATGATTTGGGTCATGAAAAAATATACTTATCTACATTAAAAGAGCATATACATATTTGACTAGGGTTTCTGATGCCAATTGACAGAATCCTTTCATGAAGAACCTGAACACAGGGATAGCTTCTGTGAACATGGAATCTAGGTTTAATGAAGAACATTTTTATAAGAAAAGACTGATATATTTGTGAGGTTTGCCAAAAACAAATGATAAAATTCTGAAAATAAGAGCTAAGAGACAGGAAAAGACACATGGTAGAAATGATGAAAAGGAGCAATCAGAGTTGAAGAAGGAGACTTGTAAGAAGCAATAAGTTCCATATTATTTGTTGGACATGAATGTATGTTTTACAGATAGATAGATAGATGATAGATAGATAGATAGATAGATAGATAGATAGATAGATGATAGAAAGTTAGATCTGGACAAATACTGAGGTATAGCTGATGTTCTGGGTATCATGAACTGTGTCAATATGGAAACAGTTTTATGATGGGTACTCCTTTTGTATTTTTATGGTTTATAAATATATAAATATTATTTTTCTGTCTAGTATTACAAATTGTGTTTCAACCTAACCCCATACTTTATAAATATCTACCATCTAAAAACCTTAAGAAAAAATTCTGCTATACTTAACTTGAAGCTTAACTGTTCTGAATCAGTTATGGATGTGTTTTTTTCTCCACCTTTGATATTATAAGAATCAATTTTACTAGTGGTTGCAATTATCACTTTTGTAGTACAAATTTTCTCTCTTATGCAGATGCATCTCTATATTATTTCATGTTCTTACTATTTACCATTACCATTTAAAATGCTGAATTGCTTCTTATTTTACAAATGCATAAATATTATGCATTCCTTTAGTAGTAGATATATATCATAATGTTGACAACTATTACTTATAAAACAAAGATAAGAAGCAAAGATGATAATTTCTTTCTTTCAAGATACTTTTTAGTATCAACTAACGTTAAAAGACTAAAATACAGACTTAGTGGTGATAAGCAAAGAATAAATCTTTTTGTTGTCAGGTTCAGGGATATGGGCATTAGACACATCACAGCTGACTTAGAAGTCATGACACTGGGCTTGAATGTCTCCTCTGTATGTTACTAGCTACTTCGGCAAATAAAATTCATCCTATCTAAATATGCTGTAACTTGTGGTTCTAATAAAAAATAAATACGGATAGAAATAATTTACATTTATCTTGTATTAGTCAGAGAAAATTATATATATATATTTGAAAGTCTTTGAAAAACTGAGAATGTCAGTTAAAGGAAATAAATGCTTCTTCTGTTGATCTGAGTAGCTTTCAGCATACAGTATAATAAGAACCCAAATAGAGTACAAATGACATTTCAAAGCCTTACTCCTAGGATTTGTGAGGTAGAAGAGTAAGTACAAACAACTGTTAGGCATCAAAAGGTTTATTAATTGAATATACCATAAGCTATATATAATTCATAAAAGTAAACCTGATCTTTGTAGCTCCAAAATATAGGGGCATAGTCAAATGTTTTTCTGTAATATTTCTTACACAAAAGTAGCCTCATGGTGTCTCCAGAAGTATAATGATTATGTATAGTAGAGAAAGGAGAAAATAACTTGACTCGATGTTTAGAGAAATCAAAAGTAAGCTTTAGCTATAGAAGCAGAAAGAAAATCGAATGCATGTAATTTAATGGAGAAATTAGGTAAAAAGAAAGGATTGACTAGGGTTGTCTCATTGAGTACAGGATCAATATAGAGACAAAGGGTATATTTCATGTGTAAGCCACAAACACTGCTGAGTCATATCCTCATTTCAATAACAAGAAGGACAAAGAAAAGATTGTGAGAAATGAAAAGAAGTTTAAATGAGGACATGCTGAGATTTATAAGCACATAAAAATTGTTGAAATGAGCAAGAAATGTGGCTGTAACTTGAGATTGATTAAGAAAGGCATAGATACTAAGGTAGTTTACATATAGATTGGAGACTTGATTAAATTGCAATTATAAAATAATGCATAGGCAGATTAAAAACAGGAGACTGCCTATAGATTTCTATGCTAAGGGGGTTGAAAAAGAAAGTGGCAGATTAAAAACAAAACAAAATATTTAGAACAGAGTCATAGACTTCCTGAGTTTAGAAATTCTAAAAATTCTCACTGATAGAAGAAGCTACCAATACATTTGAAAATACCAATGGCATTTTCCTAGTCATTAAGAACGTTTATTTATTGAAAAAAATAAAGCAAAGTCTATATAAGGCAGTTGATAAAAGGAAATTTATTAAGAAGAAAAACATCTTAAGGCTTTTGGGGAACGAAATCAGGCAAATGAAATGCAGAAATTTTAGATGGGATAAGAATCCATTGAGAAAATACAATGATCAAAGATTATTGTAGATTTTTTAAATATGAGATTAAGAACCAAGTACATGTGATAAGCAAAGTCACAAGAATAGTAATTGAGTAGAGCTATAAAATGATTATCACTCATCTATGACAGCTAGCTGATACAGTGAAGAGGCTAAATCATTTGTATTTGGTATTTGGAGGTAGGTCACAATACTTTAATTAAGTTAAGCAAAATTTCACGTTTGAGACAGGTGTATATATCTGAGTTATCTGAGATATTGAGAGAAGTAATGATGATTGATGTTTATTATTTTTCTGCATGTGAAAGTTATCTGTTCAGCATTCTCTTATAACAAAAATGAAAATTGGTGTTTTCCCACATATCCCCAATTACTTACATAAAACCTGGTTCAATCTACTCCAACAAATTTTGAGTTCACTGCAAGTATGACAATAGGCTCAATTATTTAGAGGCAACAGCGAACACTCTGATAGTGTGAAAACAAAGTTCTCAAATCTAACTGTGTGCAATATCAACTTATGATGCGACTCCTTTAGCAATAATCACAACACATCATTGTTGTTCTCTTACAACTTAACTCTCAATAAAAGTAGTAGAGAATTTCAAAATCAGTACAGGATTCTTTTGTTGAATGATAAATATTAGGTTTATTTCAGCAGTATGTATCACATAATTCAAATGCACTGTATTTTATGACATATCATGTATTTATTAATATTTAGACAAAGGTAAAGTGAAAAAATGAATCTGCAAATTGTAAGATTATTTGCAATTATTTCATTAAGAAGTCATATCCAAGCAAAGCCTTAATGAAGTGGTAATGAGAGGAAAATGTGCTGCCAGAACAGGCATTAGAGAAAACCTAGAAACTGTGGCTCAGTAAAGTGATAATGAGGGAGAAAATTCTTCTGTCTTTGTCTTGGCTTATGCTTCTTTGTTTCAGAATGTTGAATATATCCCTTAAATCTTAGTTGTTTCCATGGGAAAGAGATAAAACAGAATTAAGTGGCTGGATGTGTGGAGAGAAGGGGGGATAAATTTACAAATTAAATGGCAGCAAAAACAGTACTTCTCATGCCAAAGACATTGATATAAGCCCTCAGTAACAGGCAGGGTTGAAATTGTATTTACTGATAAGGAAGACATGGTTGAAGATTCTTGTCTGAAATTATGGAACGAGTATTTGTAAAATCTAGAATGAAGAATATATTAAAGAAGAATGTGAAACACACTTTCTTAGACATCTTCAATCAGCATTGCAAGAAAACTGTTCTAGCTGAGAAGTCATAACTCTGCCCCTAAACAGATATTTCCTTTTAGGAACATCTTTCAGGGAATACATAGATCAATAATTAAGTGCACTAATACGAAAAAAGTTAATGAGTCTCCCAAAATGTGTATTTTAAAATATACCAATAGGATCAGGCCTATACTGCTAATTTACCATTTATAGTATAGGTCTAATTAAAGTCATTTCCTTAAGACATTTCAAACTGCTCATCTAACCCAAATAAAGCTTTCTTCTTGAAGGTAACACTAGAAAACTTAGAAATTCTAGTATACTTTATTTTCATACTTACATATGGGTCGTTTTTTCTTAAATTTTTAGATTTCCTATAATGAAAAGGTAGAAAACTACACTAGAATGTTCTTTCTTGTAAAAAGTTTTAAAGGTTAATGGTTTCACAGAATCAGCAGACTGGGGTTATACTTTTTAAGTAGAATATATTTTATAGAATGAGTATATAATGAGCATATCTAGTTTGGGAATATGTCACTTACACATGAGATAACTAGGCATCTAAAAAATTCCCCAAAACAATAAAATGAATGTAATTAGTACCTATTATTTACACGTCCAGAGTATTTAGAGTTGTATGCATAACTTCCAAATGAGATTCTGTTTCTTTATAAACATTGGCAGATTTTGTAACTCTTGTAACTATAATATTATTAGGAATATAAGGTTATTATTATGAGAACCACCTCCTAATGAAGAATCAACTTTTAATAAACCTAGATAGACCTCGTGACATCAGCAATATGGGAGAGAATCTAATAATAGGACAAAAACCAAAACATCTCAGGGGGAGTAAAAGAAAAAAAAATCCTGAAGATGTCAAACAAGTAAGAGAATGGTTAAATCTTCTGGGAAGAATTTCCCTTATCTGTAATGAAGAGAGTGAATAAATATTGACAGACCTGTGAAGGATAGGGGCTCTTTGTGGAATCAGAGGTGGTGACGTAAGCAGCCTGTGTGAAGGCATAGCTCTTGAATCGAGGCTTAGGAGATGAAGAAGTTTGCTCATAGCCCTGTGCTAGACTGACTGTGATCTGGAAGTAGGTTGGAGAAGAGGAGAGAGAAAAGGAACAATGGGGTTAGTAATTGGGAAGGACTTCTGTCAAACTTACTAGAAAACAGAACATTAAATTCAAAGGTTGAAATGAAACATTTAACAATAAGCAAACAAATGACAGTAAAGCTAATATATTTTAATGGAAGAATTTGCAGCTTTGGTCTTTCTGGAAAGGAAAAACACTGAGAAGATAATGAAGGTAGGATTTAACACTCGGTTTCCACAGGGACATAACTCCAGCAGTTCTATAGCATGAAATTCTAAGATCTGGCAAAAATGGGCACCCAAAGGCAATTTCCTCTGAACCCAAAGTAAATAAAGCCAGAATTCATCAGGTCGATAACTTGGTATGGACTGAAGCTTTCATGAGCATAAAAATAGAACCAGCTCAGGAGACTGAAAAATTAGGCCCCAGAAGTTTCCATTCTTTAAGCAAAATGTTGCTAAAGGCTTTTTCAACATTGATTTTCTTTAAGAAAATAAGACACCCAGGATACCTACTGCTGAGAATGAGAAAAAAACCTAATTAGTAAAATTCCTTTGTACTTATCGCAATGATGAAACAGTTTTAGCATATACACATATATTCTTGATTTAATAGGTAGTAGATAGGATTTAAAATGTTATTTAAAATGTTACCTTTAATAATCAAAACTATTAAGTCATAAAGTCGACACTACATACTCAAAATGCAGTTCTGAGTAAAAAGCTTACCATTTCTCTTTTACTGGCTTTCTGCACTTTACCATGTTTGATGGTAAATCTTTTTAATGCGTATATGAGATTTTCTTTAATTTTATATCATTTTATACAATAGAAACATAATATGCTATGTATTGTAAATTGATTTAATACCATACATACTGTTAGATATATATTTAATAATGTTTTGTGAAAATAATACTGTATGTCTCACATAAGATTTACAAGGTTTATGTAGTCTTCTTGTACATATGAAATGTTATACACATAAATACTGCTACATACATAAAAGTATACACATTATATACATGTGTGTGAAATTGATACCTAATAATTAATATAAAATGAAAACCTCTCTATATTAGTGGGCCCAGTTTACCTGTTGAGAATAATGCATCTGGTGATGTAATTGAAAATGTTCTTCTCTAGTCACTTTTGATGATGGTCTGGGCAACATTTCCACTTCCTGAATGGCTTCAATGCTCACTTGTTGAGGCAAAACTTGAAAGAGTGATGTGATGTACATTAAGATGGACTTCTTATCTGGATAAGTGGTAGCAACATCTGTAAGCACATTAACAGCACTCATCAATTTTTGGTTTCTATATTTGAGACTCTGAAAGGGTAATGAACAAATCAATGTTACAGGAAGAAGACAGATTAATGAGCACTTGTTTGTCCATGAACGTCCTCCAGAGACTAATTAGAACATGATAATCAGGCCTAAAATGTCCTTGCAATTTGGCAAACCAATGAGATGAGCACTAAAGTTAATTTCTTTTTCTTGTTCACATAAAAACTTCACTCTATAATACTTTATCTCCTAAGTAAAATTGCCTAAACTAGCTAATCTAAGTGAGTAGCTTTCATTAGATAATAAACTATTTTTTAACTACATTTACTTTCTATGGAAAGTTATATTGGTATGTTAATTAAAATTTTGCATTTATAATTAAATAATTATAGGATAAGCTTAATGCTTTAAACCTCCTAATCACTTTTTTCTTATAAATTTATATACAGAACGAAATATCTACATCTTAAAATGAGCCTTGTATTTTCTCAATAAAAATGAAAATAACATCAGCCTTGGTTGTTTAGGAATCTTGGTTGTTTAGGAATCTTTAGGGATCCCCTCAGCTAACGACTTTACATAATGCAACCTGGTCCCACCACTAGAAGCCTTGCCTGGCTACAAAAGATGGCCAGTTCAGACTTCATATCCTTCAGTACTAGGATTCTTCACTTGGGTCAACCTCATGGATTCTAGGTTAATGCTAAGACAGAGGTTCACTCTCTGAAAACTGACAGTGGGACCCCATTACCAAGGACAGCATCCATAGAGCTCATTGAATATAACAAGGTCAAGCTGGTGCCTGCAAGTGCCTTTATCCCTGTGGTCCAGTCTCTTCAGCATGGAAAGGTACTCTGAACGCTATGAAAAGAGAAACCTGTACACCAATCCAGCCACAAAACCCTCCTGCAAAGCTCAAGACACATTGCAGAAGAGGGAGCACAGAATTAGGAGCCAGAGTTTGAGTAGAAATGTTGTATCTTATAGACATGGTAGAACCATTTTACTCATAAACTAACCACAGCTTCCAGTAGCACAAAACTCTCAGAAGACTGATATAGTTACCACTCTTTCAGGCATGGATGATGTAAAAATGAAGCTACACTTCCTACTGAGAGACTATGGATAGTTCATGTGTGATGAGAAAAATCGTGTCATTCATTTCAATGATATAGTCACTGATAAGTAGCCCAAGATACAGTAAGTAAGACCTACATGTGTCCATGCAAAGAACCCAATTAAACATAGTGTATCAAACTTAAAAAAAAAAAACTTCAAAGTATAAGGGTGTTTGTGGGAATAATAAAAGTTTGACCTGGAGAAATAGAATAAGAGAGGATAATAGATGGGTATAAGAAATTCATATACAGTATGAATTGTGAATACATTAAAAAAATCAAAGCTCATTGTTTTAAGCATTTGCTGGTCAAGCATGAGGACAAGAGTTTAAATTCCTTGAACCAGAAACCACATAAATGTCTGCTGGTAGTGGTAGTTCATCTGTAATTAGAGCCTCAGTAAGTCAGAATTAGACTACTTCTGGAGCAAGTTGGTAGCAAGACTAACCACATGTTTGGTCTCTGAGTTTGAGAGACCTCGCCAGGAATAGTAATGTAAAAGAGTGATTAAGTATGATAATGGACAAGAAATTTGGGCCTCTGTCTGAATGGGGTCATAAGAATACTGCCACCCCCACACAAATATGCTTCCATACACAACCATACACACACAAACACACATACACACACACACACATACTCTCTCTCCCTCCCTCCATTTCATCATGGGAATGACATCGTGGGTGTGACATAACTGGTGTGACATCACAGGTATGATATCATGTGTGTGACATCAAGAGTGACATCAAGTGTATGACATCATAGGTATGACATCATGAGTGAGATAAAAAGTGTATGACATCAAGTGTATGACATCATAGGTGTGGCATGATGAGTATGGCATCATGGGTATGACATCATGGGTGTGACATCATGAGAGTGACACCAATTGTTGACATCAGGGGGTATGATATCACAGGTGTGAGATCACAGGTGTGACATCATGGGTATGATATCATGGATGTGACATCACTGGTGTGACATCATGGGTATGACATGTGTGTGACATCATGAGTGTGACATCAAGTATATGACATCAAATGTATGACATCATGGGTATGACACCATAGGTATGACAACATGGGAATGACATCATGGGTGTGACATCACTGGGTGACATGAGAAGTATGACCTGTGTGTGACATCACAACTGTGACATCATGTGTATGACATCATGGATATGATATCATGAGTGTGACACCAATTGTTTGATATCATGGCTATGATATCACTGGTGTGACATCACAGGTATGACATCATGAGTGTGACATCAAGTGTATGACATCATGGGTATGACAACATGGGTGTGAAAACATGAGAATGACATCATGGGTGTGTCATCACTGGTGTGACATCACAAGTATGACCTGTGTGTGACATCACAAGTGTGACATCAAGTGTATGACATCATGAGTGTGACATCAAGTCTATGACATAAATATATGAGATCATGAGTGTGACATCATGGGTATGGCATCACAGGTATGAGATCATGGGTGTGACATTATGGGTATGACATCATGAGTGTCACACCAATTGTTTGACATCATAGGTATGATATCACAGGTGTGAGATCAGAGGTGTGACATCATGGGTATGACATCATGTGTGTGACATGAAGAGTGACATTAAGAGTATGACATCATGAGTGCAACACCAGTTGTTTGACACCATGGGTATGATATCACAGGTGTGACATCAAGTGTATGACATCATGATTGTGACATCGTGTGTATGATATCATGGATATGACACCATGGGTATGACAACATGAGAATGACATCACTGGTGTGACATCATGAGTATGACCTGTGTGTTACATCACAAGTGTGACATCATGTTTATGACACCATGAGTGTGACATCAATTGTTTGACATCATGGGTATGATATCACAGGTGTGAGATCACAGGTATGACATCATGGGTATGACATCATGGGTGTGACATCATGTGTTTCACATCATGTGTGTGACATCACTGGTGTGACATCACAGGTATTATATCATGTGTGTGACATCATGAGTGTGACATCAAATGTATGACATCATGGGTATGATGTCACAGGTGTGACACAGGTGTGACATCATGTGTATGACATCATGTGTGTGACATCATGTGTGTGACATCATGTGTATGACATCATGTGTGTGAAATCATGTGTATGACATCATGGGTGTGACATCATGTGTTTCACATCATGGGTGTGACATCACAGGTATGACATCATGTGTGTGACATCATGAGTGTGACATCAAATGTATGACATCATGTGTGTGACATCATGTGTTTCACATCATGGGTGTGACATCATGTGTTTCACATCATGGGTGTGACATCACTGGTGTGACATCACAGGTGTGACATAATGGGTATGATATCATGGGTGTGACATCAAGTGCATGACATCATGGGTATGACACCATGAGTGTGACATCAACTGTATAACAACATGATTGTGACATCAAGTGTATGACATCATGGATATGACACCATGGGTATGACAACATGAGAATGACATTACTGGTGTGACATCATGAGTATGACCTGTGTGTTACATATTAAGTGTGACATCATGTTTATGACAGCATGAGTGTGACACCAATAGCTTGACATAATGGGTATGATATCACAGATGTGACATCACAGGTGTGACATCATGGGTATGATATCACTGGTGTGACATCATTTGTGTGACATCATTGGTGTGACATCATGGGTGTGACATCACTGGTTTGACATCACGGGTATGACATCACGTGTATGACTTCATAGGTATGACATCATGCGTTTCACATCATAGGTATGACATCACTGGTGTGACATCACAGGTATTACATCATGTGTGTGACATCATGAGTGTGACATCAAGTGTATGACACCATGGATATGACAACATGAGAATGACATCATGGGTGTGACACCATGAGTGTGGCATCAAGTGTATGACATCATGCATTTCACATCATGGGTGTGACATCACTGGTGTGACATCACGGGTATGACATCATGTGTGTGACATCATAGGTGTGACATCACATGTATGACATCATAGGTATGACATCTTGTGTTTCACATCATGGGTGTGACATCACTGGTGTGACATCACGGGTATGACATCATGTGTGTGACATCATGAGTATGACACCAATTGTTTGACATCATGGTATGATATCACAGGTGTGACATCACAGGTGTGACATCACTGGTGTGAGTCACGAGTATGACCTGTGTGTGACATCAAGTATATGACATCATGTGTATGACATCATGGGTGTGACATCATGTGTTTCACATCATAGGTGTGACATCACTGGTGTGACATCACAGGTGTGACATCATGTTTGTGACATCAAGTGTATGACATCATGGGTGTGACATAATGG
>NW_021604606.1:66889-70258 GCF_004785775.1 Grammomys surdaster | reverse complement strand
TGAGATCATGGGTGTGAGATCATGGGTGTGACATCATGGGTGTGACAACATGACTGTGACATCAAGTGTATGACATCATGATTGTAAGATGTCAGGTGTGACATTATGAGTGTGACATCATCTGTATGACATAACGGGTGTGAGATCATGGTTGTCATTTCATGGGTGTGATATTATCATTGTGACATCAAGTGTGTGACATCAATTTTATTACATCCCAGGTGTGAGATCATGAGTTTGACATCATGGGTATTGCTTCATCTGTGTGACATCAAGTATATGACATGATTTGTGTGATATCATGTACGTGACATCATGATTGTGACACCAAGTGTATGACATCATGTGTATGACATCATGGATGTTACATCATGATTGTGACATCATGTGTTTCACATCATGGTTATGACATCATGAGTATGACACCAATTGTTTGGCATCATGGGTATGATATCACAGGTGTGACATCACAGGTGTGACATCATGTGTGTGACATCACGGGTGTGACATCATGAGTGTTACATCAAGTGTATGACATCATGATTGTGACATCGTGTGTATAACATCATGGATATGGCATTATGGGTGTGACATAAAATTTTTGACATGGGTATGGCATCACAGGTGTGACATCATGGGTGTGACATCATGGGCATGACATCAGGTGCTGATTCTGGGAAGGCAGATGATTTCTATTATTGACATAGGAATAGAACACATTCTCCCCATGGCCAAAGAGTAGCTAGTGAGTCATGGCACCAATATTATATATTATAGATATGAATATATATTAATTAACATCAATATATATAATATAACATATATAATGTAAGGTATAATATGTAATATAGTATATAAGAAAATATATTTATATAATAATATAGTATACAAATATAACATTCATATATAATATCTTAATATAATATATTTATAATATCATTTTATTATATATGATATAATGCCAAGCATATATGATATAGTATAATATGATGTATAATATATGATACACTATATAATATAATATATTAATATAATATTAATATGCAATATCTTAATTAATACAATATAATATATTTATTTATATAATGTAGTATATGTAAAATACACTATATGTAATATAGTAAAATACATTATATGTTAATATATATATAATATTTATACATTTATATATAACCAAATTTCCTCCAACTACCCTCACCATATCAGGCCATATTTTATCTGACATTGTGTGTTTACAATTCATATATATATATATATATATATATATATAGAGAGAGAGAGAGAGAGAGAGAGAGAGAGCACTATAGATAGAAACAGAGATAGAAATACAGATATAGAAATAGAGACAGAGATAGATGTAGAGATATAATCTGTGTGTGTGTGTGTGTTTGTGTGTGTGTGTGTGTGTGTGTGTGTGTGTGTGTGTATTCTAGGTCACACCTTTGGTATTTTTTTCTCATTCTCATGGCTCTACTATGATCTTATAATAGCCAGTATCCAAAGCTGTAATTAGTACCTACCAGCCACTGACTCTCAACATCAGAGACTTCTGTCTCTAGTATTCTGTGACCATTTTCATTATTTCTCTGTAAATGTCATTATTTAGGCCACATGATTAACATGGATAAGCTCAAGTAAGTCATTCTGGCTAGATTCTTCCTAATTGACTGGGCCTTTGCCACAGCACTTCAGTAGTATCTTACTGAATGCCACACGCATTTTGAACTTAGTATGGTGAAAATGAAAATCTCCAATACAGATAAAATCTCCGTTTTCTAGTTCAAAAATTAACTGCATATATATCTCATTACTTAAGCAAAAACCTTTGATCTGCATGAGTATTCTATGTTTCACAGCATTGACTCAAAGTGTTATTAATTTTACCCCCTAAGTCTGTTAAAATAGACTCTCTATGACTATCACCATTACAGGTTGTGTTATTACTGTGTAATTAAGCCCTCATAATTAAAATCTCATAGTATTTGTCAAATTTCTTTATGTATTCTTAATCCCACGTCCTCATACGTTTTTCTGTTTTCTTAAGGTAACTGAAACAATTGAGTGAGTTTATTACATATTGACTTCATTTTGCAGAAAACCATCAATGAATAGTCTTTACTATTATTGTTTGAAAGTGCTATGACTGTTAAACCTAGCAAACTGGAGATAACATGAAGCTGTGTTTGCTGGACCTAAGTGACAGTTTCATATTAAGAGCTATTATCTGACATCATTACTAAATGATACCTTCATATCTATGCTTAAATTTCTTGAGAAACTTTTAAACAAACTTCTACTTCCTTGGAGAAGGTATCCAGTTTTGTTCCAGACATAATCTTTCCATGGACCTATGTGTTCTATTGTACACGAACAATATATATAGCATAAAATTTAAAGCCACTTATCCACTACCTTATGTGTCTACACTTGTATTTGCTTTTTCTTCACCAGTGATTGACATGAGGGACACCTCACTGTGGAAAGTGCTATCGCTGGGCTGGTGGCCCTGAGTTCTATAAGAAAGCAGGCTAAGCAAGCCAGTAATCAGTGTTCTACCATGGCTTCTGCATCAACTCCTGCCTGTGGGTCCCTGCTCTATTTATATTCATGACCCAACTATGATGTGGAACTAGAAGCTGAAGTAAAATCTTAAGTTGCTTTTAGTCATAATGTTTTGTAACTGCAGTAGAACCCTTAACTAAGACTGCCACAAAAATGTACTCATTTTTATAGCATACTCATTTATACATCCATCTACTTGAGTTTACTATTTAATATTCTAACAATTTTATCCCCAAATAATAAGTTTCATCTTAAAAGAGTAATATGGGCAGTTAATATAGTAATGTAGGTATCAAGATAAACTTCTGCTTATTAAAACAAAATAAGGTATCTTACTTTGTAAATCAGACCACTGAAGTAGCCAAAAACCAGTATTTAAATGTCGGTTTCCTCAGTTTAAATGATGAGATGAGAACTGTGCCCAAACTGCGCAAATACATGGCTTGGGCTGAACTAAGAGCATTTCCTTCTCTCTTCTACCTATTCCTAGGCCTCATTCTGGAAGCTTCTAGCCTCCATACACTCTATCTTCCAAGCTGACTTCAATCGGCCTTCTCTCAGCTTCTAACTGAATTGCTTACCTGAACTTATATACTAACTTTGGCAATATATTCTAATCTTCTAGCTCCTTCTTATGCTCTTTATTCTGTCTTGACCTGTGTCTAGCTTCTTCTCTCTGTAACTGGTCTCTGAAAAACTGTCCTGGTAAAACTGCCATACACACACACACACACACACACACATACCTACCACACATCAGTCTCTCTCTCTCTCTCTCTCTCTCTCTCTCTCTCTCTCTCTCTCTCT